>NC_060952.1:14858909-14957866 GCF_022045245.1 Lucilia cuprina
TATTATAAAGAAAGTTGGATTATATGACCCAAAATTTAAAGTTTTTCCTGAATTTTGTTCGAATGCTCATTAAAGTGATTAAGATAGCCTTGCAACAATAGCAGCACAAATGTGTTATAGCTGTGTAGGGTGAAAAAAGACAACAAAACTCACCTGCAAATGTAAATTGCACTTAAAACAAGGCGCTAAAAACACTCAGTACCTTGTTACAGTAAATGCCACCACATTGGTTACTTCCCAATGGTTGGCTCCTAAATAAACAAAGTAAAACAAAACTATGAAAATGCACAAAATGTTATTTGCATAGAAATTACATTGACAAGAGATTACTGCACTATGTAATTGTCTTTGTGTGTCTGTTTACATTAAAACCAATCAAGTAAAGTGTAAAGTCTATTTGATTTTGGGTGCAATGAAACGCATAACAAGTTAATAACTGGAAAATGTTTATTAAACACAAGAAAAATTAAAAATTGTAAATTTAAGTTGACTTTAATGTTATTTAAAACCACATTAACAAGACAAAAGTATTACGTAGAAATTAATTTGTTTTCCAATCTGTTAAGCTAAACAATTTAAAATAAACCTGTTTTCACAGCTTACTTAAAGATTTTCCAAAAAAATTTCAATTTATATTGCAAAATTAAATAACATAAACATTTAAATTTTTCTTTTTTAGGGTTTGTATGTACTAGAAAAATCAATATACTTACATAAGTATTAGATTATTCTATTTATTATATTTTTGCTCTTTCTATTTGATTATTATTGTCAATTGTGCTAAAGTTGCTCATAATGACGACAAACAATCTATAAATTTATTTAAATTTAAAAGTAGCGTAACAAGAAAGTGATACTTGTACAAAGAATTAAAGTGCGTATTGAAAGTTTACAAACATATAGAAATTGTATTTTAAAGCTAGCAAATAAAACATTTTTTTTCAGCACTCAGATATAAAGTGAAAGTTTAACATGAAATATGTAAATCTTTAAAGGATAGAAAGCTATTGATTTGAAAGTATAGTTGAGCTTAACCCTGGTTTGTTATTGATTTTACCTTGAAGCTTAATTTTTTTTTTGTAATATAACTTCATTCATACACTGTAAAGGAAGAATTCTTCCTTGCTGCCCTAGACCTACTCATAGATTTTTTTTACAGTTATTGTTATTTAGAGTCACCACCTCGTAAAAATAAATTGTAACTTATTTTTTCATAAAAAAAATTTAAACATATACAAAAACGCTTCAACCATTTTAAGACTTTTTTCTTAACACCCCAAAACTAAGCTTTGCTAACAGTCTTATATGCCCCATTTTTCTCTCTTAAACTTAGTGCTCACGTTTTGTAGTACATACTTTACTTTCTTTCATTCTTCGTGGAGTTTAAAAAGTAAAATGCCAGTATATTTTTAAACTCATAAAAGGTCCATTTACATAAAATAACACTTTTTTACTTATATCTTGGTGTTGTTATATATAAATGTGTTTGTTTGTTGGTAGTATGGAAAAATTACCAGATAAATCTAAAGAAGGATTACGGCAATCCTTATTTTCATATTTTTCTTTTGTTAAAATGTAGCAAGTTCTCATTTTTTTTTCTTTTTTAAAAAATAGAATTTTATTGGTATAAGTATTTTCTTACTTGCTGCACGTTTTTGTAGCAATATTGTATTTGCCAAGAAGTGTTGTGGAAGTTTTTTCTTGAAATGTGCATAAAGATTGTTTATGTGTTTTATAAGCGTTATAAAATAAGATAGAAGTATATATATTTTGTCATATCATTTGTAACAAATCGTCGATCCCAAAATGTATTGATATTCTATGTCTTTACCATGATGTAATAAGTAAGGTGAGAGCGTTTAGGCAACAACCGCAACAAGCACAATATTTTTTTGTTTGTTTAGAGTATGGGTTTTGTCAAAATGAAATTTCTAAAATTGAAAAATAATAAATATTGGAAAGAAAATTTGTTGTGTATTTCACTATATTACATATAAAACCGTCGTTGCATTTAAATTGTATTCGCAGCAGGACAACGTCTTATTGGTGCTTCATCTGATATTCTTCATTTGGAACCCTTTTATCAGCATTTTCATTCATAATTTTTGATTTGAGTTTTTTTTCGTTTGAAACACACAAATTTAATTTTTATGTTAGAATAAAAATCAATAAATTATTTTTGACAAAACCCAAGCACTTTTACAATAAACAAATAAAAATCAGCTGCCTTGATGATTTCACCTTACTTAGTGCATCCTGGTCTTTACCATATTCTAATATAATCACGACATGTCAGTCTCAGTTGAAGAAGTTTGATACTGAAAATGTAGATGATGCCATTTTCTGAAATTAAAATACATATTTTGAGTATATTATATTCAAACCGAATATAACACTCTTACTTGTATATTTTGGTATTTCAATATAAATGTTATAGAAGTTGATAAATAAAAGCGCCTTCCATATTTATATTTTAAAGTTTTGGTAACATTTATTTATGAATAATTTTTTTATATAAGAAAGGAAATGCACATACATATGAACATATATTCACCATTGTAACTCTGTTAGAAATGCAGCATTAGATTTATAAAACACAAAATAAAAACTATATTTAAGGAATATAAAATATATATATTTTATTAAATAAATCAAAGATAAAATACTTGACAAAGATGCAAAATTTTTATGATAAATAGCTTCTTAGTCATTTATATTGGTAGCATATAGATTTTGCCAAATTGTCAGCACATATTTCTTTAATAGATATGTTTAATTGTTCTTGCAGCCTACTTTTTTATTTATATTGGATTTCACTTTATATACAAACTAGCTATACCGAGTGTGCTTTGCTGCCTTAAAATCAATATAAATAAAAATCTCTTTAACTATCATATTTATTTTTCATTATATAAGGCATTTACTACACAAATGTTGATATGAATGACAAAGTTGTTCGTAAACAATTTGAGGATTCTTGCTCTAATAATTACCCAGATATACGAATTTTATTCCCCAAATGTTGACATGGATGACAAAGTTTTTTTGTAAAAAATTTGAGTATTGTAGCTCCAATGACGTCAAATATAACTATATAAGAATTTTTTGTATTTAATTTATATGAGAGATGCCACGCCCTCTATTGCTAATTCACCAAATTTATTTTCTAAATGTTCACATGAATGACAAAGATGTTCGTTCAAAATTTAAGGATTATGGCTCTAAGCGTTTTCTAGAAATTCACATGTTTGTATTTAATTTATAAGGGAGGTGCCACGCTCCCCATTTCTAGTTCCCCCATTTTTCCTTCAAATTTTTATATTCATTTTAATCTTGGCCTACAAACTTTTAGACTTCTAGCTCTAAAACTTTTCCAGATATACACATTGTTGTATTTAATTCATATGGGATGTTCCGCGCCGCACAGATAAGCTTGTAAAAAATTTATTCCCTTAGTGACTTTTGTGAGTACAATAACAAATAGTTTCCAAAATTTAAAACTATGGATAAAAAAGAAAGTGAAAATTTACGCGTTTTTTAATTTTGTAAACTTCCAAAACATACTACGTTTAGAAACAAAGACCTAGAGTTTTATAATTTTGCCCTTTACAGGCTGGAAGTCTTATGTATTTAATTCTGTTTAAAATTATTTGACATTTTAGTTTCACTTCAAGAGAATTAAAAACCTGATAATTGCATGTATGAATGTAAGTATGTATGTATGTGTATATCTATTATGTATGTATGTATGTATGTATGTATGTATGTATGTATGTATGTATGTATGTATGTATGTATGTATGTATGAATGTATGTATGTATGTATGTATGTATGTATGTATGTATGTATGTATGTATGTATGTATATATGTTAACAATGGGTTTTAAACTCTGGTGTATTTTGAATACCGGCACCTCTATATTAAACCATCACTAATTCATAAATTTTAATTCAAAAAATGGTACGTTTTGGTAATCTTCAATCAAGCTTGTACTAAATATATTATATCGAAACCCTATATTCAAAAATATAAATTTCAGGAGAGCAACAAAACTTTTTAACTAAAAAATTGTTTTTCTTCCATAATAAGATTTTAACAATAATATAAATTTGCATATTTTTTACGTATACCAACAACTCAATTT
The DNA here is from genome assembly GCF_022045245.1 of Lucilia cuprina. NCBI lineage: Eukaryota > Metazoa > Arthropoda > Insecta > Diptera > Calliphoridae > Lucilia > Lucilia cuprina. Next base: position 14,863,056 of record NC_060952.1, read on the forward strand.
GTCCCAAAATTGAGTTAGTACTTTTTGAATATAGGGTAACAATGTATAGTATACTATTAATTTGAAGGACAAACCAATTCAGTTGATTTCATGATTTATTGAAAATGAGAACTTCACGTTGCGATTGACAACAATTACAGAAATAAACAAATAAAAAGCTTAATATTCTAACAAAAGCTTCTTAATTTTATAATATGTAACAAAATAAGAGGATTATTTTCTAACATCTTAATATAGATTCGTTTTTGAGATTTCTTATTGAGAAGAATCTTTTACGCTTATTACTAAATATTTCCTAAAAATATGTGCTCATAATATCAAATGCAAAAAATGTCAAATTCCTGTAGGTTTTTAAAATATTTTAAATTTAATTAACAATTAATAATTTCAAAAAGTTAAAACCAACTAATTTAAATACTTCAAAACAACAGACACCTTAATGAAAAAATTAAAAATTAGTTATTAAATAATATTAAGAAAAGCTGTTAACAAAACGTGTTGTACACAGATAGATGTCAAGCATAAATATTGTCATTTATATAATTTTTGTTAAATGATAATGGTCATAAATTCTTAATGATTTTGTCATATTTCATTAAAAAATGTAACTTTGGTCATATCTCATTTTCGAAATTATCTTGCTTACTAAGAGAGTATATATGTATGTGTTTGTGTGTAAGTAAACCCTGCAGATTGAGATGACAAAGAAGTAATTTAACAATCAATGAATTGCTGTTTGCAGAATTAACATGAGCTTGTCCGAGGCTAAGGTATATTATGCCTTCACAGACTCCAGCCAAATTTGAATCATAATATTGATTAAAATTTATTTTTAAAATATGTTACAAGCATCCTATGGAAAAACTGTTGGGAATTAGATAACTATGTATGTATATCAGTATCTTAATGTGCGTTTTATATATAGTATACTTTTTTGACAGGTGGAAAGAAAGTAAAGCCTTATGACATTTTCAATATTTTCACAACATAAATTAGTTGATGTTGCTATAAATTATTGTTATAAATAACTAAAGTTTTACAGAAATAGTAGTATGGTTATAGTCATAACAGTAGTAGAGCGAATATATTTTCAAGTCTTGATTCTTTTTTATTATTTGAAGACGAAAAGAACGAAACACAAACACTTGTACAATATTCGTGACTATACACATTTTGGACTATTACTCATAATTTTATCAACTTTACCATCATCAGCATAATCATCTGAAGCTCGCAAAACACCATGTACTATGCAACCATAAAAATTTGGTCAATATTTTGCCTCCCCCCCAAAAGTAACGCCATAAAGTGTGCGCTACATAAAGAAAATGTATATTGAATGTTACTCAAGGAATATGTTAATTAAATAAATAAAATTTGCGATAAATTTTATCATATGTACAAATATACATACATAAATAAAAATTTAAGTAACTGTTTTGGTTTTGTTTTTGAAACAATTTTAATAAAATTTTATCAATTTCTTTCGATTTCTCGAATAATGTAAAGCCTTTACAATTCGTTGAGATTTTATACAAAACTTTTGTTTAAAAATTTTATTTCACCGATTGGCGGTTTGGCTATTTTTACATAGCAATTTGCCATCATTCTAACAACAACAATAACAAAAACAGTGCAAAGCCATTAATAAACAACTTTTCTTTTTGTACAGTGGTTTCAATTTTTGGTTTCTTTCAGTTGTATTTTTTTATTTGAATGAATAGGTATAAACGTAGCAATTCTAAGCAATTTAATGTTTGCGGTATCATGTTTTGCGCCATTGGACGACTGACTGGATGTTGCTTTAGTAGTTTGTTCTGTCCTAACAGTTACCAAATGAGGGGTCAAACTTTTTTGTGTTAAACTTAACTGTTATTATTGTTTTTTATAGTTCTTGTTTTTCATAATTTTATATTTGATATTTATTATGCTGATATTTCGTGTCGATATTTGTTAAAATTATTAATATCGTGTTATACGCTAACGATACTACCGTCATAATTTATTTTAAGTGACATTTAATTTGAAAATCATGCAATTATTAGGAGAGGACAATGCGAAGATGATGATGTTAAAACAAGCTTAAGTTAAATGATTAATGTGTTGGGAAATTTACATACAAGTAGGAGTAGAATATTAACGAATTTGTTTAGAAAATTAGAAATATATCTAAACACTAAGTAATCTAATTAATATTATGATTAAAATTATAATACCAAAAAAATTATTCTTTGAACACGATTTTTTTTTTTATTTCTCATGAAATGGAAATTATCTCTTTTTACACGATTGTTTTTCTGACTTACATACAATTAATATTCACTGTTAAAAATCATAAATTAAATATTTGCATAATTACATACCCAATCTTCTTTAACACAATAACTTTTATAATACAATAAAATTTCAATACATACCTGCAAAAAGAAAAGAATATTTAATTAGTTAATTATAACATGTAATTAGTGTATTTAAAAAAAGTTCGCAATTAATACTTCAAACTAAAAAACAGCAAGAGAAAAAGTTGGAGAAATTTAAATAGTTTTCTAAAATTATTGTTTAACAAGCATAAATAAATAATTATTTTTGTCAAACCTATTATTAATTATGCATTTACATTTCAGTAAAGGTGTGTGTATTGTCACACATATTTCAACTACATTTGTATAAATACAATGCAAACATTATCATTTTAAATCTAACAAAATACCCAGACATTATGAATTCACATATGTATGTATGTATGTATGTATGTATAAAAATGTAAGTATGTAAAAGTATAAATTTTCTGTCCACACCTGTTTGACCTACACAATAACCTCCTAGTCCTACGCCTACAATAGATATGTATGTATTTACTGCAACGACAGTAAATAGAGCTTTGTGTCAGTTAAACTCATCATATTAAAAATGCCACTTACATAAACACAGATACATGCACTAACGTGTGAAAGGCATACACAACTTATACACAAACAAATTATAAATATGGTTAAAGACAGCATTTTGAAAGAATGTAAATTTTTAACCAAAGAAACGTTAATATATCAAATATTTTTCATTATTAAATTAAATTGATTAGAAATTACTAATACTAATATTATAAGCTTTTTACATGAAATAATTTTTGTTAAAATAAAAGTACTAATACCTTTAAACTGCTAGCTATAAAGTTCATTGTTATGGGACAATTTAATAATAGTACCCATCCTATAAATATTATTATTTTTTGTTGTTTTCATATTAGTTTTTCTGCATTGTGTTATTATCTATCTTTGTAATGCTGGCCTCTGGATATTTGTACAAAACAATAGACCTTTTAGAAGTCATTTACATGCATATACACTTTTAGTAAATAAATGAGAAAAATTTGTAGTTTATTATAACTCTCATGAATATGTCATATTTATGCTTATGACCAAAAAGTATGTATGTGACATACTTAACATACCGTATGACATAGTACTGACTACGTATGTCGGAATAGAATAGAAATAGTTACGGTTTATTTTATAGGTATTTCTTTTGTTGTTACTGATATTAGGTGTAATAATTGGAAATCTGTATGAATTTTATTCTGGAGTTAAAATATCGGAAAAAGAAAATAAATATGTATAATACAATTTTCAAAAAAAAAAATGATTACAAAAGTGCTTACCCGCCTTTCACGGTCTTAAAACCCACCCTACAGTTATTTTTTTGTATTTATTAGTCTTTTCGTTTACTCAGTGCTCAATTAACAAGTTAAAATATGCCTCTCTAAAAATGATTTCCCAATAATCACTTCAAAATTAATATTTCTTGAGATTTATATCGAAAATATCGAAGATATTTATTTTTCACAAATTATACAAAAGTCATGATTTTTAATCGCTGGTAGTAATACAAGTATGTCAACATAACTAAACTTTATATGAGCCTTGACGATCCTGTCAAATGTGAAATGATAAGTATTATATCATTCTAAATTATACATAAACAATGATACTTATAATAATTTTGTACGGAATGGGTTACTATATGATCTAGCTCCGGTATATAGTCAAAAATAGTAAAACGGTGTTTGTATAGATTTTTTTCTAAAATCTATTACTTACATATTATTTATTTGTTGCAAAAATCATAATAAAGTTATAAACCATTATTTTAAATACTGAAAAATACCGGGTATAAATACAAAAGAAAATTTTACGAATTTATTTGATTCTAAATATTTATGGGAATGTCTTTTGAGAATTTATGACTTTATATACTCTATACGCAAAAAAAATATATTACTAATTGGTAAAGCCAAGGTAAGTTAAGTAGTACACAAAAATGGTAATAAAAATAATAATATAGACATTTTCTATTTAGAATTAGCCATAAAACTACATCTGTAATTTATTGTAGTTAATTAAACAAGACATTTTTAAGCAAGTGCTATTTAATTACCCGTAACTTAGGAGATCATATATATGTATAAACGGTGAAGAAAGAAATGCAGTAATCTCCATATATGTAATTTTACAATCAATTAAGAAAGCCTTATTTCTAAATCTTTGTTTCCTACTAACTCAAATAGTATAGATTAATTAGCTGCAGATATATCTATATAAAGCAATTTTGAAAGAAGTAAGAAGATTTCGGTCAAAATCTGCGTAACGTTTTTACTTAAGGTCATACCTTAAATAGAGATTACTGCTTTTGTTTCTATGCTCCTCATATAGAGATGACATTTTGCTTATTTATAATAAACTTTAGATTCTAAAAAAAGGTATAAATGATTCTATAAATATGTGTATGTTTTTCAGGATAAGTATATGTTATAAAATATCATAATCTTTAAAAAAAATTCTCTAAGGATTTAAAGAAAAGACCGTAAAGGATCATATAGCAAAAATACAAAAACACATACATATATTCTAGAGAAAAAACTATTTCTCTACATTTGTTAATGTGTGATTGTATGTGTCTAGGAGAGTTATAGCAACTATTTGTTAAATTTTCATATATGTATATGTATGCACATATAGTTTACAAAGTTATGTTTAGTATGTAGTAGAAAAAAATGATTTTTGTTATGTCTCGTACTAAAGTCATTTGTCATATCGATTGCAGTAGTAAGTTGTAGTTTGTTAGTTTGTAACACTAGAGTTGAAAAAAAATAAACAACTGCATTTTAAAAATTTTCTTCTCTGCAACATTTGTTGTACGCTTTAAAAATAGGAAACATTGTAAAGTTGTAATTTTTTTGCAAACAAACTTCCATTAAAAATAGTTAAAGTTTTGAAAAGAAAAACAGGATAAAAACGAAAAATAAAAGTTGTTAATGTTTATAAATTTAAAATCGTTTTTACAACTTAAAGGATTTTTGGTCTTGTCTGTAGTCATAACAAATTTCTGGAGAATGGAGTTCTAAATTTGAATCAAAACGTAGATTTTTATTATTATGAAAAGTATTTTTGGATGACTTTGGAGGCAAATACCTAACATGCCCGCCAACAAATAGGTAGCAAGGTAAGCACTTACTACGAAACTATTAGTTTTTACAAATAAATTTTATCGTTTTTGTTGAAAACAAAATTGGAAAACAATACGTCAAGAATTTAAATAAACATAACAACTTTTATGAGAATCAGCCAATCGATCCATATAAACTCTCTTTCGAAAAATTACATTTTCATTGATAAAAAATAACGAATAATTAAATAAATAACTTAACGATAATGATTTTCTCATACTTAGGTTGTGTTTTGGTAAAAATTATTTAAATAAACCAATATAAAAAAATAATAATTTCTTTTTAAACTTTTAACAAGTTTAAATAAAATTTTATGTATTAAAATATTAATTAACACACTTTGATATTCGTCAAATAAATTTATTCAAAATTTTGTTCCTTAACTCAATGACTCAAATAACTACACAAATTACTAAACATTTTTTTATTATTAACCACAATTATCCGTTGTGGTTATTATCCCCCTTGAATCAGTTATTATATTAAATGAACTTAAATACCGAATAATAAATAATTTTTAAAGCTTTTAAATTACTTCCTATTAAATACAACTACAACGTTTTGTTTTTTATTATTCATAAAATAACTTTTTATTTTTTCTTTTGGGCTTTAAAAAAATGTAATTAATTTTAAAAGAAACACAAAAAACAGCGAAATTTTGCAATTTGTTTACAGAGGGGTGTTTGAAAGTAATGAGATGTTATTAAAAAAATAAATCAAGAATATAAAACCACAAACTGTGATTTAAGCAATTTATTTTTAATATTTAAAGAAGAAAATACCCAAACCAGTCTTACACGGTATTTTTAAGCTCAGGGAAATATACCGTCAGTTTTTATGTGTTGACCTCTTAAGGGAGTAGTATTACAGCAATTTATAAATCTATTTTAAAGAAATTTAATATTTTATGTTTCATCATTAAATACAATTTTTTTGTTCATTTTTTAGAATTTTTTTGTTTTTGCTGCTTGCACCAACAATCACGATGAATGAAAGTTTTATCGCCAGGCCATAAACTTACGTTTAGAAAAATAAAAATTCAACTTAATATACTTTTTTGTCTTTTTTTTAACAGATTTTCAGTTATGCCATCAGTGGTTTTATAGCCATTTCTACTGTATATTATTTTTCATGTTTGGCTATAATATCAACCAAAAATGTATATATACATATATTATTAAGTAGAAGGACTATGATTAGTTCATATAGAATAAAATTAAAGCCCAATTTCTACCAATCGTCGCTAGCAGTTTAGAATGAATAATTAAGTATAAATGATAATAATAATTATGAATCAAAAATAATAAATGGTATTTTCGCGAATATTCCAAGAGCTAGTTTTATTGTTAAACAAGAATTTATTTAAAACTAGCTTTCATAAAAATTTTAAAACAATTATAAGTTTAACAATATTACATTTAGGTACTTAAGAAGTTAATATTTATTTCTGAAAAAAATCAAGTGGTTTTAATCAACTGGTTTAATTGATCGATTATATAGTACACTCGTAATATGTTCCGCTTTGCTCTACACTCTCCCCTTACTTATCTAAAAAGTCTATTAAATTTACTGGTGATATACTACATAAAATATATCTTTCATTTTTTTTCCTTCGCATGCTGCTGTACTTCAGGACTTTAATTCTTTATTTCATTGTAAAAATATCTTCCGGACACTAGCAACACAAAAATGTAGCAACGAAAAAAAGTAAAAAAAAAGTTTCGAAAAATATTGCAATCGTTAAAGACACATTATAAATGTTTAATACAATTTTCGACTAAAGTTAGAAGTAAAATAAATATAAACGAGAACCAAGCAAATATGGTATTTTATATGGATGTATAAAAAATAAGATTTATATGTATTTCTTATATATGTCCCCAGTCTTGGCATATCTCTTCTATTTGATTTTTTTCCTTATATACTATTTTACAAAAAACATCTTTATAGAGAGCATTGTTACAGTTAAAACCATTATATTTGTTTGTGTGTGTGTGTCTATATTACTGATAACAAGGAAATAAAGTTTGTTGTATTTGTAGTTGTTCTTAGAGTTGTTGCTGTGTTAGCTTTTATACCGCTGCTGATGTTTGCTTTTGTGGGTTAATGCATGTTGGCACTAACACTTCTATTAAATGTTTTAAATTGCATTTTATGCCAAAAAGTCTACAGGAGGGCATAAAAATCACGGAAGTTTTAAATTGAAGTTATTGCTCTATTATCCATTAAATAATCTGTGTTAGTGTCATTTAGTAGAGTAGTCACACTAAAGAAAAAAAAAAATACACCCATAAAAAATATTTAAACATTGTAGTCTAAGTTTTGCTATTAAGTAAATTTTTTACTAGAAAAATGGTAACATCTTGAATGATTTTTAGCATAAAATAAACATAAAACAATATATAAATTACAGTATAAAAAAATGTTCTTTAAACCTTTTGATTAAGTTTTAAATGTTATTTAATTAATTAGAGTAAGACATAGGACAATAAAATTTTCCGTATGATTCTGTATTATTGTCATCACGAATGACAATAATATAGGTATATAGCAGTGCTCGAACTACCAATCCCTGTTTATCATAGACAATTGGACTATTACAAATCCAAGTTGTTTTGTTCTTTACCAGAAATAATCTACTCAGCTAAATGAAATAATGTTGATGATAATGAACACTCATTTCCAAGCAATGTATGAAATAACTACCGGCCATACCAAAAATTTCAATTTTTCTGGGATTGTAAACATTGACTGCTTAGAGAAAATAATCGGATTATGGATTACTTAGTTTAAACTAAATTATTTGACTAAAATTGTTTATATGTTCTTAATGTTGCAAAAGTTCCCTAAAAAAGTTATTATATAATTAAGGCAAATTCTTTCCCATTATATTTAATAAAACCCCATAAAAATCTTCCAAATCATTGTTAGAAACTTTCGAAATAATAATATATTTTTAACAACACCTCAACGTTCCTTAGCTATCTAAGGGCAAAAATATATTAATAACTCATCATTTTGTAGAACATTTTTTTTCAAAATAAATAAATTTGCAACAATAAAAAATAAAAGCATTTGTAAAATAGAAACAAGCAAAGGTCACCAGATGTTTTGCAAATAATTAAATTTAATGATATTTTACTATAAGCTGAAAATGACCTTTTCGAGATTTTCCAATTTCTAAACGAAATATAAAAAAAAAAACTATATGAACAACAATCTCGACTGAGACTTGCTCTTGAACCTAACAAAACTGTTTAATATGGGAACCTTAAAATATGTATAAAAAGCAACAACATGTTGTTGTTTTAAAGCTTTTACTCATTTTCAATAGCAACACACAAACTCTAAAGATTTGTTAAAAAACTTGTAAATTTAACCTAAAATACATTAGAAAACATATAAAAAACGGCAGTTAAGAAAGAAAAGCCATTAGGCCGTAAAAGAAAAATCACATGCTCTCCTTAGGGTTGTCGAGTTTTTTCTAGCGTAAAAAATAAACAAAACGTACACACATTAAATATACAACAATTTGCTGCTGATTTAAAAAAAATAAATTTTGTAAAAAAAATTCAACGCTTGATTGATGACAAGTCTGAGCTAGAAGGGGGTTAAATGAAAATATACTTTTTTGTTTTATTTGGTAGAGGGAAAAATCCTTTTTCTTTTCGTGTGCTACAAATATTTACCTCTGCCTGGTGCCATTCCCCAAGAGGGCGTTAAATTTGAGTTAGGAAAAAATAATAGTTGGTTATTAAAACATGAAATTAAAGGTCAAAATAACAAACCTCCCCCTTAAAATATCATCATCATCATCAAAAAAGAAAATTAAATAAAATTATACAGACCCTTACTAATAAACAATAGTATTGTGATTTTGTTTCTGTTTATTTCTTTTAATTTGGGGACAGGAAATTCAATTAAGGGGTGTTATTATTTTTTTTTTTACTCCAAAAAATTCTTCGTAATATTTTCATTCACATTTTCTTACGCATTTTGGCTTTTTTTAGTTGTTTTTGCTTAAAGGTCTTCTTTTACTTTACTTGTTAACATTGTTTCTTTGGTGGAATTTTTTATATAATATAATATGATTTTTGTTTTCTTAGCCTTTAATTTTTAAAATGACAAATGACCAATTTAAAATTATAATTATGTATGTTTGTGTATTTGTTAGAAGTTTCAAGTATTAAATATCCAAGACCTTTAGAACAAAAAATATTCAAAACAAAAGATGTCATAACTTTTAATTTCATCTTATAAAGAATTTTTTTACAACCAAAAATTATAAAAATGTTATTTATTAGTGGTTGATTTTGTTGTTTTTAAAATTAAATTAAAAAAAATTTCGTTTTACTGTTATAGTCATTGTTATTTGTTTCTTTTCTTCAATTTAAGAAGAAAAACTTTTAAGGTTTTTAATATTTATGACTAACATTTAGGTAGTTTTTTTATATAAGGAGGGCTTTTGTTGGTAATTTTGTTCATTGATTCATTATAAATTTAAATAATTTTCTTGTGTAAGGCCAAAAATCTTTTTTAGTAATTTATGTGCAAATTTTTAGATAATATAGACAGCCTTTTAAAAAAGTATATTTTTTTAATGAAATGTTGTAATACATTTTTGTTGTTTAAAATTATTTAAAATTAAAAAATAACGATTCTTTGAATTAAGAAAATACAAAAAAAAATTGTAAAAATTTACAAAAATTTCAAATTTGATTTTAAATTTTATTACTTATATAAAAATTGTCTACATGTAAACAAATTTTCTAACAATTATGTTTTCATTCAAAAATAAAGTATTGCTTTACTCAATCACAAACTTAAAAGAGTTAGTATGTGCAGGTTGCTTTGAATCTATTCATGATCGTCTGTCAGCCTATCTGTTTCTCTGTCTGTTGAAATCATAATTGAGTTCGAACTTAAAAATGTTTAAAAATTTGTCACAAATATTCGCTATTGATAAGATTTGTTTCGTACTAAAAATGAGCAATATCGGTTCACGATTTCTCCTTTATTTAATGTTTTTTATGGATCGGCTGCTAAAACTAGGTATATAAATTCGCATACATTATTATTGTTTCATATTTCTTGTAATAAATATTTATATATATATTATATTTTAGGTCAAAAAATTTATATAAAATATTACAAAATCATTCACTTCTTATTAAGCATAAGTAGGGTATCCTTTTTATTTCTCACAAAATCAAATTTCATATTTTTTAAGCCATATTTTAGGTTATCTATATGTATATTTTTGTGCCCATTTTATTTTTTCTTTTGTAAAATTATGCTGAATTGTGTCATAATGACAATATTGCAAGCATTCAAAAATTCTAAGAATTTATGCAAATCTTTAAGGATACAAGACTGATGTAATGAAATTTTAATTTTATTCATAACATTTTTTATTCTTTGTTTCTTTCACTTTAAACGCAGCTCCTAAGAAACAATAATAATAATGGCCATGATTTTTGTTCAAAGTAAAAAATAGTAAAATAGAAGATATACAAACAACGAACACATTGAAAAAAGAAACTCCAAAAGAAATAAAAATTTTAATAAGAAATAACAAAATAATGTCATTCTAAAAAGGAAATGAAAATGTATACAAAATACAAAAAGCAAGAACCGAAATATAAGAATAATAATAAGAAGTAAATATGTCAAACAACGTTTAAGTTAACCCATTTCGTGTAAAAATAAAACTTTTAATATATTCAACAAAAAGTTTTCTATTAAAGTTTTGAAAGGCTATTTAAATTTATAGTTGTCTTAATATGAACGTTTGAAATAAATGAGTATTTAGTTATCGACTACAAATGAGCTATAAAATTACCTCCTTTCATTAGGACAGGTTTTAAACTGAAGGACGTATTTGCAAGCATATCAATAATAAACATATCTATATGACTATTAACTATTCGTACTCCAAGAATTAAAGTTCATGTTTATAATTCTTCTTGAAATTTATTTAAAAAAAAATTAAATCTAAAATAACATTTTAAACTGAAATGAAAAGTGTATAAATTAAATTGCATAGAAATAAATAAAATCATAGAAAATACACAAAATTAAAAGAAAAAGAAAGGAAGGAAATTGCTTTCAACATATTTTTTTTCCTATGCTCAATATATTAAGTTTTCTTGAGAGTTGTCTTTTACTCCTTGTATTTGCACACCGACTTACTCCTTATAATAGAACAGAAAAAACCTAATAGATTTAAAAAAAAAAAATGGCACAACAAGAAACCAACAATAGAAAATAGTAAAAACAAATAAATGAACAACATCAGGACAGGAAGAGCAACATCAGGACACCAAAAACACACAACAATAGGCTTTTGTGTTCTTTACCATTCTAACTCGATTTCTTTTTTTTTCATTCAACTATTAGATAGGAAAACAATAAACGTAAAAAATGCTTCTACAAGCTACAAAAAACAAAACACAATAAAATAGCAAATATTTGGTGAAAAACATTTAGACAACATATAAAAACAACGACAAGAGTGAAAAAAATAACTTTAACAAGGAAATTAAATGAAATAAAAAATGACAAATAAGGGGAAAAGCCGGTACAAAGAAATAAATGGAAAAAAGTGTATTTTTGCGAGCTAAACAATATTTAAGTGATTGTATTAAATATGCTACAAATTGATTGAATTTTTTTTTACATTTTATTCAGTTTGTCATAGTTTGTTTTTGAGGGCAGGATGTAAATAGGGATTGTGAGTGTGTATGTATGTAGTTGAATTTACTGATGACTCTTTAGACGGAGGGTTTAAAGAATAGTAATATATTCTAAAAAATGTTGGATATTCTGGTCATACAGAATTTTATTCTAATAACAGTAATTTTTACCTATTAATAATAAAAAAATTTTCCAAAGAAGTTCATATAGCTATTTCTTCATTGTTCCTAAAAAATATATTTTTTTTATTTTTTTAACTAAACAAATTTAAAGCTTACTTGGACGTTACACGATTAAGTTTTGTCTTTCAAGTTTCATTTTTTCTTTTACCAATATAGTAACACTTTTTATTTCTACAATTTTTCTTTCCGTCTACAATCAAAAAATTAATTTTTGATAATTTCTTTTTTATTCTTTAAAAAAAAAATATTTTTTCTTTTTATTTGTATTTTATTAAAAAAATTATTCAAAATTAACAATATTGTGAATAAAATTAATAAATATAATGAAAATGGCATCTTTAAACATAAAATTGCCTACAGCCTACGCCACAGAAGCAATTTAGCCTACTATCCAATAGCACTAGCCTTGGTCTAAATCTAAAGACATCGATTTTAAAAGTACATATGTAAGACACGGGTTCGCTTACAATAAAACTCCTTTTTAACACCTGCTTTCAATGACTCTGAAATAATTAGTTATAATTATATTAATAAAGTGGTGAAAAGTAGTTTCTATAGCTTATTGTGTGACAATTCTTCAATGAAAGTTTTACGACTATAAAAACATATTAATTTTTGGTTATAGCCGTTTATCGACACCTAGCTGTAAGCAAACATTATTTAAACATTACTGAAATGTTTTGTGTATATTAGTTTAAGTAGGATTTACTATAACGATTACAAATATACCTGACTGCCTTGGCTGCCTCTACAGCAATAAACATTAAGTGAGTCCATTAGGAAAATATCGAATATAAAAAGGTTCCTAAATAAAGGTGACAACAATAAAATTGAATGGGGCTATTAAGAAGAATGAAATCCTTAAATTGTTTTACTCGTTTCATGAAGAAATATTTATTTAATTTTTTTTTTGCAAATTTGTTTAATTAAAAAAATAAAAGTTACATTTAGAGATAAATAATTAGTAAAACAGCACGTAAATAAACGATATATTTTTGATGATTTCAAATGGATTTTGAATAGGAATTTCTGGATGGTTAAAATTCTAGAATTGGTAGTTATGTAAATTAAACAGTACCCAATTTTAATACCCTACATCTTAATAGTATGGAGGCTATTATGCGTTTGTACTGTTTTTTTAAGAGCTAAAAATTCTGCTCCTACTTTAAGAGTTCTAATCGGCTCAGAGTAGCTTTCGGTTGACTTCTGTCTCAGTTTTCGTTCGTTTGCCTGTCTGTCTGAGTGTCTGTCTGCGTATTCATGTTAACCTTGTGAGCTCTCTACACGGTTCATTTTTTTCAAAATAATTTAATAAAACTTGGCATAGCTGTCTTGGACTAGATAAAATTATTAGAAACAATATATTATTTCACCTAGCTCCAAAAAATAAATATTCTAGTATAAAAGTTTAATAATTTGCCTATAAACATAAGTATCATGATTAAATTCAGAATTAAGGACTTTAATGTACATCCCTTCATCGGTATTTATAAGTAAAAGTTCTAAATTAATACTTGCCTGTCTACGTTGAAACATTTTTTTTCCTATTTTGGAATATAATTTATTTAATTTTTCACTTCATCGCTTAATTTATATTTCAAAGCTATGAAATCCATACCCCTATTATCTATATTATGCAATTCCTACACATTTTCCATTTTAAATACCAGTAAAAACAAAAAAAATCATATGAAATAACAAAAAATTTCCCAAAAATCGTATATATGTATTTATATGTAGAAAAATAATCTTTATTAAGATTTATTGCATAAGAACTCATGTGTTTAAATACCCAGCATAATATTAAATGCATAAAACATTTTCACTAATTTTTTTAAGGATCCCTTATAGTAAAAAATTAAGCTTTACTTTATTTAATAGTATTTTCTTTTTTTTAGACATTTACTTTTTCCAAAAAGAAATTATGCATTCAAGCATTAAACTGCTTCATTTACACTTGAATTTCCTTACAAAGTGAAGTTTAACGACAGAATATTAAAAAAAGTGAAAAAAGAAATCAAACATTCAGTTACAACTGCAGGAGTAGTCGTTTTAATATAAATGAACTATAAAAGCAAAAATTAAAAAAAGTTAAAAGCATAAAATGTGTATAGAAAAGCGATAAAACTACATACAAAAACCCATACTATAAAATTTATAACATTTAACTTAATCAAAGCCTTTTTATATTTGCTATTAATGTCTAGTTTGTGTTACGATTGCTTTTTTCATATAGAGCTCCTCCACATACATATGCATTTACATCTACAACATATTTAACAGAATTTCCTTCAGCAAATCATGCACAGCTACATAGATTTTCTCTATATACATGTGTATGTACGTAAATGCCGCAGTAGTTGCATAAGTTTTCCAGTTGCAGTATTATGATGAAATGCAAGAAGCTGGGATTTAATGGTATGCAACGTGAAACGTGATTTTATTACATTGTTATTTTTACGTATTTTTCATAATAAAAAGTAAAGTTTTATATAGAAACTTCTAGTTGTAGGTACTTATACTTAGGTTTTTATCCTTGTATTTTGCCTTAAAAAAATATAAATTTGTCTTGTGCATTTTTGTTATTGCAGTAAAAGTTTCAATATTTTGTAATATCAAATACCAACAAAACTTAAAGTTACATAAATAGCTAAAGCTAGATGAGTTGCTTTTAAGTACCTTGTTAAATGTGAAAAAAATATACATACACATATTGCTTTTTTTGCAAAAGCTTTATTGGAAATTTAATTTTGCATTTTATTTTTCTACAAACATAGATTTCAATAGTCAAAATAAATTTATTTACTGATGAAGATTATTTAAAATTTCTTTTCATTTTGAAAATGCCAAACAAACTGAATTAATAAAATTTAACTAATGCAAAATTTCAGCTCCATAGCTCTTTTCATTCGGAATCTATGGTGCTTTAACAGACAGACGGACATGGGTAGATCGTATAAGAATTTAATAAGGACCCAGAATATATATACTTTTTTGAGTCTATGATCCATATTTCGATGTGGTACGAACGATGTGACAAAAACAAATATAAAAGTGTATAAAAAGGAAAATGAAAGCGAAAAACATCGAAATATTAACTAAAAGAGTGAAGTATGCTGTATAAACTCGAAAATATGTTTCAAAAATTAAATCATGTTAATTTATGCTCTTATGGATATAAAATTAAAAAATATGTTTTAACAAATCGATTCACAAAATTCTTAAATTGGTCTGGTTCATGAGTCCGTACGGCACATCACAAAGAATTTATGAAAAGAAAAACATTTATTATTAAAATATGAAATTTTGTAGAAAATGTACAGAAATATACGATTAATCGTCAAAAATTAATCGATTTAGCGATCTACGATTTATCGTTTGAATACTCTTTTAAGCACATAACTAAAGACCAAAAAAGCATACTGCTTGGGAAACTGTATGTCCTTTGATTTAAAAGTTTTATACCTAATTAAAGAGATACATTTTCTAAAAGATATGATTTGGTCAAAATTAAAAAAGTATAATTTTAATTGTACGATCAAATCAAAAAATATTCCTGTTAATCCAATTTGAAACTCTTCAATAGATTTGAATTAAATTTTAAGCCAATATTTTATATTTAACTTAACAGTATATTTTATCGATAAATGTATATCACAAAAATTATTATATGTATTTGTACCCTACCCTACCATAGTGGGGGGATATTATTCGTTTATATTATTGTTTGTAATATATTTGTCGTACACAAACATTAAAGTATACCGATCGATTTAAAATTACACTCATAGTCAATTAAGAAATGACAGTCCGTCTGTCCGGCTGGCTGTCCATGTAAACCTTGTGCGCAAGGTACAGGCCGCAATATAAAGCTATAGTGATATATAAGCATAAATGACATTACCGATTTTTGTAATGATCGGCCCTCAATTGACCATAATATAAAGAATTTTTTAGAAACTTTTTTTAGAAAATTTTTCATGAATAAATTTCTTAGAAAAGATAACAAATTTAATATAAATTCCTATTTTTATAAAAATTAAATAATTTTTAAACTATACTCATGAATGGTCGGCCATGCTCGACTGTACTTTCCTACTTGTTTAAAATAGGTACATAAATACATAATTCTTAGAAATTTATTATTTTAAACTAAAACATACACATTTTGTTATATTTTTCCAGTTTAGAGATACACAGCAATATGCCAACTTTTAAGTCAAGTATTTATTGTTTTTTTTTTCATCCATATATAAGTGTTTTAAGACATAAACGTGCATACATATATATATATATATAATATATATATATATATATATATATATATAATATATATATATATTATATATATATATATAATAATATATATATATATATATATAAATATATAATATATATATATATATAATATATATATATATATATAATATATATATATATGGGTATCTATCTTTAACATCAAGACTTTGATGGATTCACTATTCACCAAGACAGTGAACATTATGAGAAGAAAAAGGAAAAAAAATTAATTTCCTTTTTAACGAAAATTGCTTTTAGGTAAGAAAACATCAATCAATATAACAATACGATAAACTCTGTTTAGCACAAAAATATTAAAAAAAGGTATATATTATTTAAGGGCATAAATATCAAAATTAGTAAAAGTGCCTAAGAGATGGTGTGTTTTTCTGGTGTTCTTGGCCAAGAGCTTAATGTGAACACATCTTATTTTATGGCATTCAAGGTAGTTAATTGATACCCCTTGTGTCTTCCTGTTTTGTTGTTATTAAATTAAAAAAATATATGTACCAAAATAAGACAATAAAAATCAAATATTATATTAGGAAGGGGTTTTGTAACAAAATTTGGCAAGCATAAATAAAAAAGAAGCCCAGCGGATGCTGGTTTTTAATTCTTCAAACCAACATAGTATCGATTTTATAATTTATTATTCATATACAAGGTTTTAATATTATTATTTATTTTTTTTTCTCCATAGCTTTGGGCTAATTTTATAGACATTTTTATGACCTTATTTGTTAGAATACAATAATGTAATTATATATTTCGAGGAATTTGAATTTGTTTTTTTTATCAAAAAAAAAAAAAATAATAATAATAATAATAATAATAATAATAAAATAAAGCAACTGTACAAATTTTAGAACAACTAATTATGTATATATGCAATTTCTTGTCAAGTGTCCCAACTTAAAAATTTGTTTGGATGAAATTTCACCAAGTTAGTATTATTATGTGTTACACAAACTTTCGGTTCTATCGGTCGGTCAAGTAATTCCGGAGTTAGAGAAGGTCAAAGTTAAACATTTTTTAAGTTTTTTTTAATGAGCGTAAATTTTCTATTGGTTCTAGAAAAAATTGACCAATCTTCACTGTTTCCAATTTTTTTTGGTGCAAATTTTATCTTAATCAATTTTTTGTTGGGTTACTTGACACAAAATTGCCCGTATAAATGTTTTACACCTTTTTAAACTAAAATTCTATTAAAGGCTTATGATTTATAATTTTAATTATAAATTTGTTTAACATTTTATACGATTAAATTTTGACATTTATAAGAATTTAATCGCTTTGAATTTTAATTAATTATTTATTTCATGTATGAATAAATATTATATTTCCTTTTATACAGTTTTAGATATTATTTTAATGGACAAAAATATGCATTTATATTATTGTTTTTTGAAATCTTTATGAATGAATTTTAAACATATATACCTACATACATATAAGTTTAAATAAAAAAAATAAAAAAAACAATATCTTTAAAAAAGTATCATATTTAAACAGGATTATTTTAAATTATATTGAGTTTTGATTGAATTTTTTACTTGTTTAAATCTTAACTATATATGTAAATCGTTGTTTCAAATTATTTTGTTTTGGAATATTTATTTTAATTTATGCCATATAGTTTTTGTCAAACTCTTTCCGTTCGTTTAATACTATTAAAATGCAAATTAGACGATTTTGGTTTAAGTTAAAATTCATTGTCTAACGATAATGATAATTGTTCTTTCTGAGACAATTTCTCACAAGTTTTCATCTTAATTATATAAAGGTAATTTTTAGATGTTTTCGTTCAGCCATTATTAATTCAAAACTATGCTTTGTGTTACTTCACTGAATGAGCAATTCAATGACCTTAAACAAGGTGGTTGAAAACGCCAACAAACTTGATATCAGCTGCTGTGTTATAAAAGTTATTATCAAATCATAATAAGGACCTACATGTATATGTATATTATTTGAAAGGAAATCAATTGTTTATCACTTTTTAGAACTACATATATTGAAAGAATTGTATAACTGTTGAGCATACATCACTTAAGAGTTCTTAAATAGTTAAATTTATTTTTGAATTTAGCAAAGTTTTTCTCTTAAACACAACAAAGTTTTCATGGCAATATCCTTAATGCAGTTACAACTTATTACTTATAAAACAAAGAAAATACCACTACAAACCTACATAAATTGTCACATCATGATAGCGCAAAATATAATATGATTTGAAGGAAAATCTAAACATATAACTAATATTCCCCAAACGAATATTCTAGCTCAATTGGTATTAAGCTTTTCGAGTTATTGTCACCAAACAAAGACAAACATAACGACAAGCATGCATGCATATACAATAGAATAACATGGAAAATAAATTTCTAACTTTAAAACAACGTTCACAGTGGTGGAGTACTCAACTCTGCACTGCAGCAAGAAAATATTAACTGTTCAAAATATAGAGTGGAAATGCTCTAAATAAACTGTCAAATTTATATAATTTGAAATAAACAAAGTTATATTATTTTTTTATTTTAATACCAATTTAATATGTATTCAATAAATTTTACAAAAATTCTAAGAAGAATTGCAATATATCCAAATATGGAAAAAAAAGTTGTCTGCAGATAATGATAATATGAAACTAGTTTAAGTTTCCTACCACCTCCAGAAAAAAAATTATTAAACATTTTCTGCGAGAAAATTCTAAGACATTGGGAAATCTTATTTTCGTGGGAGATTTCTAATTCGAGATTGCTTAAACTTCCAGTTGTTAATTCCTTTGCAACCTGTCCCTCGAAAATAGTGTTCAACTTGGCCTCTGTATGTATCTAATTCCCTTCGGCTCAACCAAACCCCTTTTCTGCAAAATAGGCATCATCCATCACTATAAAAGTACATTCGAATGTGATTCTTTTTAAAAAATATTAAAAAATTTTTCTTTTTTGACAATTTTTCTTCTTTTTAATTAACATTTGTCATGTTAGCTTTAACATATTTATGTTAACTCCAGATTTAAAATAATCTACACACTGAAGTAGAAATTGTGTGACTCTAGAGTGAATTAAAACGAGATAGTCAAATTTGAAATTATATTGGTAGGAAAAAGAAAGAAATACTATTTGCTGGAGTGTGAAGTACTCCAGCATTGTGTGCTTATTGATGATATGAAATTTTAAAATTGTCAATCACGAAAATAAATAATGAACAATTACTTTTAAGATAATTTAATTTTAAAGACCTTTTCATTCTACCTTCCTGTTGTTCACAGGGCCCGTCCACATATGAATGTATGTATATACATACATAAAAACAATCTAAAAGCTTGTTAAGCTGACTTTGACAAATGCGCCAAAACAAGTACACAACACAAACAATTGTCAATACAATAACAAAATGTATGTTTATACGAAAGCAAGCAACATGCTATTAAACTTAAAATACACAGTACAAAAGATTGACAAAACAACAAGAGCAAAACTTAAAAGAACCGGCAAAAAAGAAAACTTTGATTTGAAGTGTAAACATGAATATACAACAGCACAAAATGGGGAGAAAATATAACGGCAAAAACCAATAACGTTGGCGACAAATACAATACAACAGCAACAGGAAAATGGTAGCGAAAAACATGACATTAAAACGTGCATACAAAACTGCAATTCACACGCTAAAATTAAATCAACACCAACCAAAGCGAATATTTTTAAACAAACACAAGTTTCTTGGAATGATTGCGCAAAAATACATACGAACAGATTAGTAGATATTCCTGCAACATTCTCTTTCTCTGTTAAATGAAGTACAAGCATTGTTTTAGTATGGTAGGAAACCTGTTAAGGGAGTTTAGGGGGGTGCACTGTGCACAGAAAATGAAATAAACATATACTATAAGTTGCACTATAATTTCTTAAGTTTTCGTTTCTTAGTTTTTTTCTTCCATCCCCCCTTAGGATAAGAAAACAAAAGTAAAGCTTATTGATTTTTGCTTTAAGAAGAGCAAGAAAAACAAAACTAAAAAAATGTATATTCGTATAGAAAAGATTTCTTGCAAAAGTTTTTGTTTTAAAACAATTTTTTCTCTCTAGTTAGTAATAATCTAGATAAGCCGCTTAATGAAGAATTTTTTATTTAAGTAATGACTGATAATTGCTTTATTTCACAAGAATTTTCAAATGTAAATGACGGTTGTGAGAAAAATGAATTTAAAGGGACAGTACAAATGAAAGATTATATGATAAAAAAAATCAATTGTTGCTTCATTGTTATTAAATCACATGGGGAATAAAGTTAAAGGAAATTTGTTTTGCTTGAGTTGTCTAATTCGCCGACTAGTTTAACAGAAGTTAGACAACTTAAATAATATGTTTAATTTTCATTAATTTCCCACTGGGTTATAATCAACCTCTCAAATCACATTATGTCATGTTACAAAATAATTTTTATATTTCTTCTTTATTATTTCTTAAGAAATTCAAAATACAACTCATGTTTATTTATAAATTCAAAACTTAATTATATATTAAAGTCCAAATCTCATTTTTGTTTACATTAATAAGAATGAACGGATTTCTTAGATATGGTTTGTTGTTTTTAAATATTTATGTTTGTGCAATTATTTGTCATTCCCCTATTTACAGGGAATTTATTAACAATTTCATGTTAAATGACAAAACTTTTGAAACCAATTAATGTCATCCTATCGGGATGATATATTCACCATTGAATAACCGAAAATTATAAAACGTTGTCACACGCACCCCACTATGTGACTGAAAAGATTTCTTTTAAGCAAAAAATAATTAAATAAAAAAAAAACTAATTTAAAAAAATAGTAAAAAAATTCTAAAGATTTCCATTCATTCAGGGCACAGATTGTTTAATTTTATGTTTCAAGAATACTTTTAAAGAATCCAATACCTCTGTGCTCTGCACACCCATTTTAATGATTCAAGGTTTAATATTATAGAAAACTTAAAAGATAAATTTTTGAAGAACTTTATTAGTTCTTCAAAAATCTTTTCCTACATTCATGTTTCTATTTGCTCAGGTCTTAGATTGTTTATATTAAGCTTCAATGTTCAATATTATTAAAAACTCAAAAAGTACCTTTTAGAAAATTAAAGCGTACCAAGAAGTACCTTTTATAAATGTTCATTTACTCAGGGCACTACATACTTAATTTCATGTTCCTAGGTTTAATATTATATAAAAATCAAAAATTATCAGTTGAGGTAAAAAAATATATTAGCCCTTAATAGTTCGCTGGTTTTTCTATGGATATGACTTCACCAAAAAATTTATTTTGACGTATATCGATAATTTTTTGATGAAAAATGGAGAAAGGATTTCGCAGGATATTATTCTTTTTAGCATGTAAATGACACCACACTAATATATTATATAAGTACTTATATTTACATATATATACATGTGTGTAACTTAACTTACTTTGTTCAAATCAACACGTTTATATGTGTTCTTTGCTTGTCTCATGTTCCATTTTTAATGAAAACTTTAAGAGAAATAAAATTAAAAAGTAAAAAAGAAAAAAATAAAAAATTACTACCACATGAGTGGTAACAAAAAGCGGTTTAGTATTACTGAGCTTTGCTTACAAACAAGGAACATCTGCATGTACATCTGTATTATTGTATGTAAATATTTTGTGTGTGTTGGAGAGTGCTGTAAGCAATATTAAAATTCAATGGTTAAGAACAAAAAAAAGTATCATAGCTCACCAAATTCCAACAATATGCGAATAAAAGCATTTACTGCAGAATTTTTATTATACCAAATAAATGTAAACATGTATGTATGTATTTGATAAAATATTAAAAAAATATTTTAAATAAAAAATATATGTGTACTTCTCTTTTGTAAGTTAAATTCAAGCTAATCGATATTGTACTGTTTTTATGTAACCCTGGGCGATATAATTTTTTCTTCTTTAAAATTTATACGTATTTTGGCTTATAAGAGTTAAATTTAAGAAATTCAGACAAAACAACATAACCACAGATTGTTGTAAATACGAAAGTCATACGGCTACTATTGTCGCTGCAAAATCTCATGCCAAATTCATTTTGACATTACTCGTAGTATGACTGCTAGAGTGTAAATATGTGTGTAATTTCATTTGTATGAGAGCGTATTTATTCACACAACGATTACAACACTCATACGTTGTGTTGTACGTTTCGTGTCATAATGTATAGTATACTTTTAGTATATTTTACTTATTTTTGTCGCGTCTTATGCTGTGTGTGATAATTGAAGTTTTTGTTTTTTTTTCAGTTTGAATTTTATTTTATACATTTTTAGTTTTGCAAGTGTTGACATTACTTTCGGACGTTGGTGGTTTATATTAGTAAATGAGGGCAGTTAAAAACATAATGCGAAACTTCATATTGTCATAAATTTTGATTTTAATACATTTTCAAACAACTTATTATTAATTAAATTTTAAAGTTATACAAAAAATTAACTCCCAAAAAAAATATTCAAAATGCTTGAAATTTCCTATTAAAAGTAATAAAACCAATCAGCCATTTCGCGTGTATTATTAAGGTAAAATTCCACCTAACCTCGTTTGAGGCTATAAAAGCAATGTGTTCGTACAAAAACTACTACTCCCACGGCACATTAATTCCATTTAAAAACTGTTACATGGCTACGACAATAATTTGTAGTTGTTTTTACTGTTGCCCATAGTATGCAATTGACCATTTTCGGATGTGACGTGTTATTATGCATCATATAAGAATAGAAATATGTCACAACACAGAGCTTTCGGCGAAATATTAGTAGCATAACCATGAAAAATAAAAACAAAATATGACTGAAATTCTACATATCGTCAGCACAGCTATAAAATGGTCTAATTATTTTTGAAAACTAATAAAGTTTAGATGGCTTCAATAATTCCCAGCCAAAAAACGTGTGGAAAAACATATAGTATTTTTATCACAACTAGTAATTTTATGAATTTTACATTAGCGTGTCATTTGAGGGATATTGTAAATTTTTTGCAACTGCGAACTATTTCTATTCTTATCCTAAATTCTGATATTTGGATGTCAAAAATAAAAAAACAAATTCTCCTAATGACACGCATATGTATATTTCACTGGTTTTTCACCCAACTTCGATGTATCTCAAATATGTTTTTTGTAATGACTTTTCTATATCTCTATTTTATTTGGTTTTTATTTGTAAGGACTTATTTGGTTTATAAAAGTGAATAATATGTTATCGCATTTTTAAATGTAGTTTGTAAAGTATGACATGAGTTGCTGCGTTATTATGAATATATGTGCCTATCAAATTAAATTCATAAATAATTTTTCACTACAGAATAACGCTTAAAATAAAAGTTTAAGTTGACGTAAAGTTTTTACTAAAAAATTAAATAACATCAAAAACGCCAAGTAAAATAGAAACCGAGGTAGGTTACCAAATTGGAACAAAGCTTCGTAGACCCTACCTTTTTAAATTTTCTATCTGACATGCTTAATTATTATGAAGTTCTCGTTAAATTAGTGATACCACATACATTTCAGTTTTTCCCATTTTATAATGAATGAAATTTCTATATATGTATGCTTTGAAGTTTATTTAAAAAATGTTCTATTAAATTAAAATCATATTTATATTAATATCTTAGAAAACTAATTTGTAAAATTAATTAGAGAATAAATATGCTGCATTTTGCCGAACTGTGAAAATACGAAATACTTCTGCAAAAATTCGAATGTAAGATTTTTTTTAAGTCCATTTTTATTTAAATAAGTTAACTACACATTTTGTTGAAAAATATTTTTTGAAATAATTATGATATTTTCCTACTCCAATGTTAAAGTTATAAATAAATATTCCAATAATAGTGAAAATTACATTGGGTTTTAATAATCTACAAAAATGCATTTAATATAATTGGATTTGCATATATTATACATGGCAAATGATGAGATTGAATTAGTTAGAAATGAAAATATTAAAGAAAATGTAATTTTAAAATTATGCAGTAAACATATCACATACATATATATTAGTATATCTCAATAATCTAATAAATGTATTCCTCTCAATCGAAGCGAAGTAATGTACGGAATACGCGTAAATAATATAAAAGAAAAATAATCTCAATTTCTTACCAGTGATTTAAAAATTCTGATCTCAGTTTAATTATTAAATAAAACATATATCTCTAATTTTTTTGAAATGCCTTAAAGATTGAGTAATTTTGAGCTTATTACGGGAAAAATTATTATAGATATTTGAAATTTTTTGAAATAGGAGTCTGGACCAATTTATAACTTTGTCGGATATAACAGCATGTCACAATAAAGTTTATATAGGCATAAATGACGCTTCCAATTTATGTAATGATCAGTCCTCATTTGACTATAACCCCTATTCAAACTTACCTTTAAAAAATGACTTAAAAACCCATAATTGACTTATAACTGTTTTATGAAGACCGACTCATATTTGACGGTAACTATTCTTTTGGAAGATTTTTTCATCTATTAATTTGATAAAATATATCGGAATTAAAGAGAAATTTATCTTTTAAAATAAACCCATACTTTTCTAATGGCTCATTACAAATGAAGCTAGAAGAAAACGACAATAGAATTAGAGTATAAACTTATTTTTTCTCAAATATTTTACTTTTTAATCATAAAAACACACTGTGAACAGACTAAGAATGTCATACTGTCCCGGAATATACGTAGGGAATTTCGTGTAAACTGACCCATGGTTTAAATTCTATGTCTTCCAATTTTAAATTTGCACTTAGGTTAGTACTATGGGATAGTAGGTCAGACAAAATATTCTAGATCTATCGGACCTGCCGGAGTCAGAGAAGGTCAAATTTAGACATTTTGGTCATACAATGTTTTTATTTAAATAAGTGTAACTTTTCACCTATTGATCCTAGCAAAAATTGTCAAAAGGAGCTCAGATATTTATACCATACACCACTATAGTGGGGAGGGTATTATATGTTTGTGCTGATGTTTGTAACAAACAATACCCACCTTAAAGTATACTGATCGATTCAGAATCATTTTTTGAGTCGATTAAGACATGCCCGTCCGTCCATCCGTCTGTCCGCCTGGCTGGCTGTCCATGTAAACCTTGTGTGCAAAGTACAGGCCGCAATTTTCAAGATAATTTGATAAAATTTTAATCAAGCATGTTTTTTGGCATAGGGACGAAGTCTATTGAAAATGGTTGAAATCGGTCCATTATTTCACCTAGCCCCCATACAACCGTACCTTCCGATTTGAACTTTTTTTTGCCATAATTACGTCAAATATTCTATTATCTCTCTAAAAATTGGCACAAATAGGTGTTACATAAGTATAAATGACGCTGCAGATTTTCGTAAGGATCGG
The DNA here is from genome assembly GCF_022045245.1 of Lucilia cuprina. Taxonomy (NCBI): domain Eukaryota; kingdom Metazoa; phylum Arthropoda; class Insecta; order Diptera; family Calliphoridae; genus Lucilia; species Lucilia cuprina. The sequence goes on from NC_060952.1 coordinate 14,889,146, forward strand.
CCCTTATTTGACCCTAGCCCCCATACAAACCCCCCTTCAAAAAATGTCTTAAAAGTTTAAAATTGACTTGCAACCATTTGTATCGCAATGAATCTCAACAAAACAATCAGTTATTTAAATATATATCCTTTTTCAAAATTTCCCGAGGATCGGCCCGTATTTGACCTATATAAAGCCTCATTTAGAAATTTTAGTTTTTTATCAATAAATTGCTTAATATTTTGGAATAATATTCAACATAAAAGTTTCTTTATAAAAAGTAAAATTTAAAAAATATACTCATGGTGTAGGGTATTATATGGTCGGCCATGCCCGACTATACTCTTCTATTTGTTTTTATTTATTTTTTTAAACTTAACAGAAAATTTATACAATTTCCTTGAGGGGTTTAATAGTCCCATAATGGGATGTAAGTATGATATCTTAAAAAATATATTTTTTAAGTCAAGAAAAAATTTTTTAAATGTTTGGGAAGAATAGAAAACCTTTGCTAGGAACAATAGGTGAAAAGATACACTCATTTCAATAAAACCCTATATTACCAAAATTTCCACCTTTGACCCCCGCTTAGTCTGGCAGCTCTTGGGTGATAGAGCTGAAAATTGATGTCTGACCTACTATCCAATATTACTAATCTTTATGCAAATTTCTTCAAAATCAATTTTTTGAGTTGGATCACTTGATATGAAAATCCCTTCATAATGAAAATAAACATAATTTATTAGGTCTCCGATGAATATTTCATGGTGGAAGGTATAAAAAGTAAGGTCGTTTTGAGACCATTTATATTTATAAAAAATACTATTAATATCAATGGCATTGGGTATAATTATGAAGTATCTACACTTTACTTAATAAATTTTAATTATTTAACATGAAATAAGTAAAATGTCACAAAATCGAACTTTAACATTAGTTAGTATAACATGATTTATTTTATGGTTATTTTCTGAATAAAAAGTCTAACAACAATTACTGAGAAATAAAAAAGGATTTACTTTTTAAACAGCATTATATTAAATGGCATTCATTTACATGATATCAATATTATAATGGAGTTTATTAGAAATTGCCACTTATAATTCGGCTGTTAGCGTAAAAAAGTTAAAAAATAAATAATTTGTCATAAAATACATGGATAAAGTCTGGCATGCAGAAACACACACTTATGCATGAAAAGTATAAATTACAGAATGACAAGTTTAGCGAAAAAATATTACGCTTCATACAACTTGATTTGGACATTTGGTAGTGTTAAAAATATTTTGATGGCTGCAATTTTTTTTAACCTTTAACTCTTTAATTTTTTTAGTACAATTTACGATTATGTTGTATATATTTTGAATTTTTTTAAGCTTTCTATATTTTTACTCAATTACAAAATAGTGATGTAGTGTTTTATTGCCACACAGGAGGTTGTCTGTCTATCTATCTGCATGAAATACAAACTAAAAAATATTGAAAAATAAATAAAAGAAAAAATGCAAAAACCAACATGATTTGCATGATTTAGCGGTTTAGAAGTGAAAACAAAATTTAGTTCATGTGTGGTCTAAAAAATGCTAAAAATCATCATATTCATATTGGTAACAAGTGGTATTTCATTTTAACATGACTTTAAAATATTGACTTTTTAATTTTGTTTTTCTTTGCAAATATTGTTAAATTTATGAGCAACAGTATATTTGACAACACTTTGTAATTTCCAATTGAAATAAAAATATTAAAAAAATGTTCATGTTTATGTTAGTTACTTTTTTATATTTTCATTTTAAAACCAGCGCTAAACATAACAACTTTTCAAAATGTCTTATACCCGCAGCAATATTTTGTAAGAATTACTTTTTTCAAGTATTATTGTTGTTATTGTTATGTAAAAATGTTTGTAAATATTTTTTTCATTTCGTAACATTTTTCCCATCACTTTGTTTTAAATGAAAATACAAGGAGAGAAAGAAAAAATCCTGTAAATACAGAAATTTTTCTCTCTCTCGTTATTTTGTTGTTATTAATATTTGTGTGTTGATAAGACAAACACAAAAACAAAACACAATGGTAGCAACAAAAACTCACAAAGCTTAACACATGTCCCCCCAAGGATATGTCAGTACTTTTTTTATTAATTTTTTTTTTTTTTTTTGTTATTTATTTAATTTTTTTATATACAAAATATTTTTGTATTTACATTTATTTTATATAAAAAATATTATTTCAGTCGACATAAATAAAATGAAAGAAAAACGGAATAAAAGTTAGAAATTATTTTAAAATAAAGTTTTATTTTATTTTTGTACATTTTTTGAGTTTATTTGCCAGAGTGTTTATATAGGGCCAAGCCAATAGTGTTTCAATTTTAATATGAAAAACTTTTTAGAAGTATTATGTATTATTTCCAGAAACAAGCCAATTATTTTATGTTAAACAAATTTTAATATTTTTGCTAATTTAAATTCATTATAAAAATGCATTTGCACAGTTTCAAATTAAAATATCTTGCTATTGACTACTTACTTACTAAAAAAAGATTTTCTGAAATATGATTAGTAAATGAAAATCTTGATCTCAGTATAATATTTTCAAAAGTTTTTTCTGCTATCTTTTCGAATTGGTTATCAAAAATTTCGTAATTTTAAGCTAATCGTGTGAAAAATAATTATTATTTTTGTTAGTGTATTTCTGGTCCCTAAAACGACTTTTATTGTATTATAAGAGGCACATAAATTTCAAAAAATTCTAAAAAATTCTCAAATAGACTAATACCCATTTACACATACACGAAATCTAGTAGATTTCATTTAAAATCTTTTTTAAAATCTAGACCGTTTACACTTACTATTATTGGCATTTAGGAAGATTTAATTTTTTCTAATATTTCTTGAAATTGTGTTTGATATAAAAAATAAGAAGGAAAAATTAAATATTTTTTAATATTTTATTTATAATAAAAAATTATATATTGAAATATAACATTTCCTTTTATTTTAAATAAAGTTTTAATTCATGTTTTTCAATTTATTAAAATGTTTTTATTATTGTTTCCTCTTGTTGTTTTTCTTTTTTTTTCTTGTACAGCGACGTATTTTTTAGTATTATTCAGGAAAAAAACAGAGTTGCATCACTAAATACTATTAGATTTTGAGTAGATTTTAACGAAATCTAGTTACGAAGTAGATTTTGTTTTGTATGGGAAATCTAGTTAAAATCAACTAGATTTCGCTCGAAATCTCATAAGTGCTAGATTTTGTGTATGTGTAAATGGGTATAAACTATTTTTTAAATATTTTTATGTATGAGATAAAATGTATGACAATTTTGTCATTCACTTCAACAAAAAGCGTAAATAATATTCCTCTCCAACCCATTAAAAATCATATTGTGGACAAAAAATATTTTTTTCTCGCGTTTAGTACATTCACATCGATTGAGTGGTATTGCCAAATGAAATTCATAAAAAGGCTGTTCCTCTTGACACTCTAATGCACATACAATTTTAAATAAATACTACAAATATAGTATGTTCCATAACTAGTACGTAGTTTATGTAAAATTCCAAATATTTTTTAAAGAAAAGGTTATACTATGATAATTTGAAGACTTTTTTTAATAATTTAATTTATCTTCCAAAATAAACCTAGCCTATTGGCCATAATCGGTTACAAATTTCTACTTAAATTTCTACTGTAAAATCCCGGGATCCCGAAATTTACCGGGATTCCAATTTCCCGAATCGCGGGATTTGTAAAAGCCGGTTTGACATCCCATATATAAACCAATATTAATAACCAATTTCACCACTAACAGAAACTTTACTGCTTCATATATTATAATTACGATAATCGTCATAGACGAATATAACACTCCAACATGATAAGTGAGCTTTCACTGTAATCTTATTTGAAACAACAAGCACCTACACTAAAACCATTTAATTTGTCAATAAATCTATCATTAAAACAACTCCCAAAACATAAATATAAAAAATATCAATGAAAGAAACTATTTAAACTTACCAGGACGATCTAATTCGTGTATCAGTTCATCCGGCTCTAAATATGAGGCATAAGCCAATATTGATGAGACAGATGATGTTGATGTCGACGAGGATGATTTAATAATGAGATTTCCGATATTTAAATTACGACCACCATTTGTAAAGAAGATTAAACAAATGCCAAATAGCCACCATAGATAATAGGTAACTATATTGTGAGAAGGCTTATGCCATATCCCGCTGGGTCGTTGATGTTGATAGTTGCTTATTTGTTGCTGCTGCTGGTGCTGACGATGATGCTGCTGTTTGGAATAATTGTGTTCTTGTTGACGGTATTGATAACAATATTCATGATGTCGTTGTTGTTCTTGTTGTTCATGTTGGTTATGTATGGAATTGGTTTGATGTAGCTGGTGTTGGTGGTGATGATGATGCTTGTGATGTAGATGATGTTGTTGATGATGCTGGTGGTGAGGATGATGATGTTGACAATGTGTGGAAGATTTTGTACATTCTGTTGTACATGTTAAGTCTGTTGTTGTATTTGTTGTGGCTGTTCTCGAACTTGTAGTCGTTGTTGTTGTAGCTGTTGTTCTTATTGTTGTATAACCGGAGGAGGAAATGATAACCGCAGGAATCATTTTTAATTTGATTATTATTATTTGCTGCTATTGTTGTATTTATTCTTTTTTTATTATTGTTATTATTATTTTCGTATATACATATATATGCCCGTATACTCATTTATGTATATATGTATATTCAAATACACTCAACAAAATACTTTTGTTGTTTGATATGTATATAAAACTGACTTTTCGATTTCTTCAACCATGTCAGCATGTAGCAAACAATAAGCAAATACTTTGGAATTTATGAAATATTAGTTTATTTATATAAAATATTTCGTATGGTTAGTTGTCATCGTTGTAGCTATTTTTTGTTACTAGTTTGCTTTTTAGAGATTTCCTTTTTTACTCCGTTTTTTTGTACATGAGTGGAAGTTGTTCAACAATTCTCTAATGTATTTTAAAATTGTAAATGTATAGTTTTGCTAGGATTGCTTGGTTTATTATTTATTTTACTTTTTTGTAGTTTCTTTTATAGAATTTCTAATAGAATCCTTTTTCAACAAAAGTACTAATGGTTTACTCTAGTATATGTGTGAATATAAATAAGGAGCTACTTTATTGTAACAATTATATTGTGTGTTTTTGTTTGTATCATTTGATCTATATTTTCCATTTTTATTTCAGATACAACTTTTACTTTATTTTTTATGTAAACACAGCCTGTTATACTTGTATTAGTATATGTTTATTTGTTGATATGTATTTCCGTCTATATTTAACACACACATATTATTTTACCTATTTACTTGTGTGTATTTGAGTTTTACATTTATCTATTCATAACGTTATTCGTGTATTTCATTATATTTTCGTTTTATTTGGCTCTTTTTTGTAGATATGTTCTGATATTTCTGCTTGGTTGGCTAACTAGCTGGCTAACTGGTTGCCTGTCCATAACCACACATTCTACCATATATACATTCCCTTGTGTACTAATGTAGTTGTGAGTTAAAATATTTTCAGTCTGTTGTTGTGTTTCCGCTTTTTCTTCTACTCTTTCCACTCAAAATCGCTCTTACTATTGTTTGCCTTTGGTTATTTTAGCGCAAAATTTTTATTTATTGTTCTTTTTTAATATACATACATATGTACAGACACTTTATTACACACAAACATATATATGTATTTATATACACATAAATATGTGAATTTTTAAATTTTTGTAAAATTTTAGTTTGGATATCCGTTGTTTTTTTTTGTTTTTTTTTTGTTTTTGTATAAATAAATATTTGGATTTTTTTGTTTTAGTTTATCTTTTGTTTTTATTCCATCATCCAATGTTCATCCAATTTTCTAAAACAATTCAAAACTGCATCCTGTATTTGTCAATATATATATATTTTATGTTCTGATCGTTGTTTTTGTTGTAGTTTCTTGTTATTGTTGAATTTTGTAAAAAAGTTCTGTAAAAAAGATAGAAATGAGAAGAATAACAAAATTATTATTTCAGTTTTTATTTTGGTAAAAAATACACAGTATAAAAACAATGTTTTTATATGTATGCATGAGTTTTATATAAATTGTTTATATATGTTTAGGGTGAAAAATATGTACATAGTTTTACTTGATTTAATCGATTATTAGAAGAGTAAAACTGAAAATATTTGTGGTTAAAAACCAATTCAATGTTAAAGTAATAAAAATATTTAGGATTAAAACTTAAGTTTTTTGGTAATAAACGATTTTAAAGCTGCCTTATTCATAATAATTTATCAAAAGTTTTTTGAACAAATTTTATATGAAAAATTGTCTTATAAACCTGTGATAAATGGTTAGGAATTAGGCCCTACATATAGGCAATTCCACAACTGAGAGATAAACATATATTTCGAAAAAAAAAATAATTTCATCAGAAAACCAAAAAAATTAAAAAAAGTGCAGTTAAACATGGCCGACCTTCATGTGCAGATTATGCATTTTAAATAAATTGGAAATGTTATTTATGTTCATATAAAACTTATTAACACAACAATTTATCATAATACTAGTGCTCAATATGAACGTTTAGGTATTTGTCTGAATTAAGATATTAATGTCGAGTCCTTTTCATGAATAACGGCAGTGATGGCATAAGATCCGACATTAACATAGTTTTTCCTGAATATACCTGAATAAGGAAGGAAAATTCAATATATCACTTGTATAATATACCTTTCATACATTCATTTCAATCTGCACACATACAATGGAACGTCAAACTCGACTCCTTCGACATTCCTTGGAATGATTTGACATTACCAGTTTATAGTTTTAGCAGACTAGAGGTACTGGTAGCATCTCCTTTCCCCGGAATTGCAATCACACCGACATTGGGGTCTTTCATTAAGGTCACATACCCCTAGGGGAACATTTTAGATATGTCGATTTTTGCAATTAGAGTTTTATAATTATCAAAATTATGATCTATAAGACTAGCAGTAATAATGAAAAGAATTCAAAAACTTTCAACGTCTGATATGTAATTCAAACATTTAAATAAATTTATTTGATTTGTCGTGGTTTACCTACTCCTGAAATTGCTCATATTGTATAATTAGAAATTATATAGAATTTATAAAAGAAAAATTATAATTATTTTTGTCGTTTTAAAAATTAACCTAAAACTTTTAAAGAAAATTTACTTTTAATATTAATATATTTGTAACCATAAATATTCATTTTAACAGAAAATAAAGGCATAAAATATTATTTGTGCTTATTTTATTGTATTTACAGTTAAATTAAAAAAGTCCTTATTTTATTATTCCTAAATTTTAAGAAAAAGATACATTTCTTACCACTCGCTATAGAAAGACAAGAACACAATTTAAAATTCCGCATAATTACTTTTAATAAAACAAAACCTTAACCAAGTACATAAAATAAATCTACTTAAAACTATAAAAACCACTCATAATAAATATTTTACTCATCATAAATAATTTCAAAAACAAAAGCATTTTAAAGTCTTCATATAATTAAAGTCCATAAATACTTGAGCTAAAAGTAGAATAAAGACATTACGAAATTAAACGCCCAAAAAATTAAAATAGAAATCCACTATAATTTTACAATAGCGCCTACATCTTTCAGGAAAAAATACTTTTGAAATGAAAACTCCAGTAAAGTAAAAGGTTTATTAAATATGCATGAACATTAAATAACTTTAAATGTGACAAACAATTAAATAAATTATTCCCCTCCTAATAAAAGCAATGGTAATAAAAACAATATTTACAGTCAATCTTATGAAATAAAATTGTATGTTTATATGAGAAAACATATATACATACATATGTATATAGTATATATGTTTGTTTTTTATTTAGACTCCCAAAAACATATGTTGAACATAATATAATTGTTTGATTACATATCTATACCCTAAGACATGCTGAATATGTATGTGTATAGAAATAAGTACACTTACATATCTAATTATCCGGCAGTTCGGAGTGACGCTGATTTTTTATCATTAAATTACAACTTTGTAGGTATTTTAATATGTAAGTTAGATGTCGATAAACAGACAACTTTGTACTTCACTTTTATAACAAATATATAAAAGGATTTGGTGAGACTATATACTAACTAGACTAGACACAAATTTTTTAATTAAACTACAGATACACTATATACTTTTTTGTGTATACATAAAACACACAAATTTATACAACTATTTGCTAAAACTTATTACTATTATTCAACTTTGAAGTCGACTGTTTTCCAGTTCCATAATATCACAAGGTCCCCAAATAAGCAACTCTTGAAATAAAGTTACAACAGCCATACATATATATAAATACATATAATTATGTAGTAAACGTGATATAATTTTATAAAAGTTGGTTTTATATATCCGATGTAATGGTAAATATCGGTCCATATACATAAGTATAAACAGATAATTAGTATATTGACAGTAAGTCGTTTTGAGAGTGGGTATTTATATCATCAATGATTCTATCAGATATGCTATTTAAAATCAGTTTAAAATTGAGATACATAAAAGCAAAAATTTGAGACAATCTCGTAAAAAACAAGAAAGAGTTGTTTGCATATATCGCATAAAACAACAACATACAGATTATGTTTGCTTATTAATAACATACAGTAAAATACTGGAAATAACAACAGCGTTAAGCATATGTATTCGCTGTTTTATTGTCACAGTAAAAGAGGTAAAACAATTAAATTCTATTTATACCATACACAGTAGAATTTAATAAGGATGAACGATATTGCAAATATTTTAAATCCGTCCATTAATTTGCCAAATTCCTATTCATTCGGCCTAATAGGGCTTTTGGACTCATAATTATGTTTAATGTTCTAGTATGTTAACAAAAATCTCAGAGCTTAATTTTATAGAAGTTTAAATGACAAACACGATTTTAGTAATGATGGGGCCTCATTTGACCCTAACCCCCCTTCAAACTCTTCTTTAGAAAATGAATTAAAGGTTAAACTGTAAAGAAGACACACAAAAATTGCCTGTGTGTACTTCACAGTTTGTGCGTGAATCAGGATTCTATGTAAATCTGCTGGGTAATAGAAAAACTATTACATAATCCTCTAATTAATTGGTAAGAAAAACCTAATACGTGTTATATTGTCTATGTGTGCTTGAACAACATATGTATTTGTACCTATGTACATCTACCTATGATTAAACTTTTCTCTTAACTGATTTTCATGTACATACATTCGCAAATAAAGTGTATTTAGACTTTGGAATATTCACATTGAAGCGAATGGATACGGATATTATTTTAATTGTGTTACGGAAGCTTAAACAACCAAACTAAATAATAGTAATTTAAATTCCTCATAAGTCTACAAAAAGCCACAATGTATTTTATAATGACTCAATTAAAAGAAAGAGAATTTTCGTTATGTAAACCTGGAAATATAATTAAAGAAGTGATTATGTTTTAGAAAAAAAAAACAAATATTTATTACAATTTAAATACTAAATAAAGTTTTATAAAATACATTTTATAGAAAGCTATGCAGAAATTATAACAAAATAATCGTAGATATTTAAGTATATTTGCAAACATCAAGTAAAATATCTGAAGACAATTTGTTTTAAGAAATATTCATAAGTAAATATTTTAAATAATAAAAGTAATTGATTTTAAAGTATTTAAATTATTATTAAAAACTTCCAGCTTAAAGAGAATAAATGCATTATATTGCCTATTAATACTATTTATTATCAATTCTGTACGTGTTTTAATTAAATTTCTTTAAAATTTCAAAACTTTTAATTTAATTAGTTCAAAATCTGTGTATATGTCAAATTGATTATTGCTTGTTTTATCAATAAAGATAATTATAATGATGAATAACTCCTTAAGGGCATATTCCTTTGCCTAGTTACCTTTATGTAATTATGTTAACATATATATTTTTACGTATACAAATATGTGTATTTATTATTAATTTCTGTATGCATTCATATACATATGTACATATATTACATTTACATAACCCAACAAACATCGATTCAAACTCGTGGATATTTTTGAAATTTTTCTTAACTAAATAATCAAATTATTTTCAAACTAAAACCTTACCGCTTTATGCAAAAACGATTATTAAGTTAGCAATGGTTGTTAAAACCTGTTTTTATATGGAAAAAGTGTGCAGTAAACCATTGTTAACTTTAATAATCGTTTTTGCATAAGGCCCTTAGTCTTTAAAATTAACATAATAATTTCTTTATAAAAATATTAAAAATTTTCAAAGTTTTATTTTAATTAAACATAGAAAATTTTCTTTCCGAAAATAATTTAATTTACGAAAAAAACTGCAAAGGATAGAAAAAAACGCTAAATATGTATAAAAAAATAGTGTATCAATGTTTTATTAATATTAATAAAAAATTCTTAAAATGCGTTTGAAATTCTTTTAGTTTCAGGCTTACCTGTATCTATCCTTTTTTTAAATTTAAAATATGTTTATATATGTATAAAATATTAATATTCGTTCTATACCCACCTTGAAGTCAGTCTGGCTATTCATGTAAATGTTGTGCGCAAGGTACAGATTGCAATTTTCAAGATAATTGGATGAAATTTGGCACACCCTTTTTTTGGCCCAAGGACGAAAAGGATAAAATCGGTCCATTGTTTAGTCTAGCCCCCATACAACCGTACCACCCGAATGGGGTCATTAAGTTCATAATTAAGTTAAATATTCTATTATGTCAACAAAAGTCTGCATAACTTAGTTTTATAGAACTTTTAATGACATTACCGATTTTTTTAATGATCGGACCTGATTTGACACTAGCCCCCATACGAAGGTCAAAACTCACCTATTAACTCTAATAACAATTTTAAATTCTACATAAATAACTTTGAAGTAGACGTGAATTCCTCTACTAAAATTTACAAGGATAGGTCCATATTTTCCCCTACTCCCTTTTGAGCCCTCTTGTAAAAAATCTCTTTTTTTTTTTTTGCAAAAAATATGTAAAAGTATTCCAGAATAAAGTTAAAAACAAATCAAATATTTTATTTTTTTTTAATAATCTCCATTTTTATATACATATTCACATGTTGTAAATACATATTTATATCAATTCAAAGGTTTTTACTTATTGGGAGGTATGAGTACTATTACTATTAAACATTTGTCCGCATGTACTTTTATGCAGATATATTTATGGACAGTTTCGTATCAAGTGACTTAAGTCACAATATCAATTTGGATTACTATTGGATACAAGGACAGACAGAATTTTTTAGTTCTATCAGTCAAGAACTGACGGACTTAAAGGAGATCAAAATTTGTCATACAAAGTATTATTCAAATGAGTGTAACTTTTTATCTATTGGTGCTAGCAAAAATTGTCCAAGGGAGTTTAGATACCATTTTCAAATATTTTTATTTAAAATTTTTAAATATTAATTATTTGGAAATGGTATCCAAATTTTTCAAATGTCTTTAATAGTACTAATAATAACCTTTAAATTTCATCGAAATCGTTAGACATCGATTTTTTCTTTGGGTCACTTAACACGAAATTTCCCTTATATAAATACTATATAATATTAATTGTTCATTTTCAAAAGGATATTTTTATTACGACAATATTTTTGTTGTTGTTATTAAATAGTGGTTGTTGTTGCTATTGCTATTATTTAGTAACACGTTTATTTTATGAGATTGTACTAATAAATGTTAAATAATATTATGATTATAGATGAAGTTTAATAAAATATAATTGTATAATTTATAATCAAAACTATTTGTTATTAATTTGCAATTTTAAATAAAAAAAGCATTATTTAATATTTTTAATATTAATAAATCTGACAGATTTTTCTATATAATACTTAGGTTGGTTAAATAGTAGAATATGCTTTTTTAAGAATCGCGTATACTCAGCCGCGGATACAGTTCGAACTTTTGGGCGGGGGTTGTTAAATTTGTTATTTTACTTATATTCTTTTTTCCCATTTTTATATTTTGCATGAAAAATTTTTAGTTTGGGGGGGGGGTTGGTTTGTGGGTCAAATTTCCCAATTTAATCTGATCTGTCTGTTGAATTCAATTTTCTGTAGACCCCAGAAGTCTTCGTTATCGAAATTTTCAATAATTTTATCAGAAATGCTTTCGTGTTTTCGATTTAAAATCAACATAATCCACAAATAATGGAGATATAAGCAAAAACAAGAATCATTTGTTTGGCGTTGTTATTGGAAGAAAGCTTGTCTACTTATTTAGATATCCGTGCCAATATTTAACGGAGCTAAGTAAATCAAAGAAATATCTGTAATATATAATGACTAAAAGACTAAAAATATGCTCTTAGTACTACTTCTGAAGTGGTGATAAATGTTAATATTTTAAAATAATAATTCGTTTAATTTTTGCTGGTTGTATTTTATATTAAATGACAAACACCCGAGTACACATTACAACAATTTATTAATTTTATGTTGCAGTTTGTTTGTTAATTCTTTACTTTTTTGCATTTTTTCATATAAAAATAAAAACATATGTTTATATACTTGTTATTAAGGCTTAATTGATGTTTTATTAATTATGTTTGATTTATTTTTATACATATGAATGTATATATATTTTTTTTTTACTTAAAAGCAAAATATAATGTGATATTTATTTATATATTTTCTAAAGTAAATAAAGGTATATTAAAAAGTATTTTGTGTGAAAAAATGAGTAAAAATTTACAAAATTTATAAATAATTTGAAGTTACAGTTTAATTGAAATGTTTAGTGAGGCTTTAAATACTTGAAAAACAAAAGTTAACATTACCGTATATTAAATTAATTTATAGTTAATAATTATTAATTTTTTTTAAACATTTGATTTTTGCCCTTCCTTGGGCGTTTAAATATATATACTAATTTATGTATTTACTCTTGTATAAACAAATGAAAAAATTTACTTATTTATTTATGTTAATATATAGACATGTATGTGGTTAATTACATTGATTGAAAATAATATTTATTTATTTGTTTATCTTTTTTCTGAACTATGTTAAATAAAAATTATAATTATAAATTATTTATTTTAATTACATACCATATTCTCTTTGATTATACAAATTATATTCCCATACAAATATTTAAATATGTGTATGTATGCTTGTGTGCGTGTTTTATTTTTTTAATAAAAGTTTTAATGATTATGTCAACAAAAATTTTACAAAAGTCAATTGGAAAATATGTAAATCAAATACAACTGAAAAAAAACTTTAATTAAAAAAGTTTTTAATATAAATTTTTTTCTCGGTTTATTTGCCATACATAAATATTATAAATCATAGATTTTGAGATAATGACAAGTAAAGTAATTAAATTCAAAAACGTAAATTATGTATGATATTATTTAACCAAAAATTAGTTTATAATTATATATCTACAATAGAATTAAGTTGTATTAGTTTACATATATAATATATGTATATTTTTTTAATATGTTGATTATTTGTAAGAAGGGATAAAAGTTTTATTTGTTCTTATTAAATATGTAAATCTTTAATTTACTAGTAGTTAAATAGTTAAAAATGTTTTAGAATTAAACTTAAAACCACAAGTTAATTGAATAGCTTCATTTGTGAATAAAATTATTTAAACACATGTTTTGATTTGGGTAAAAAATATTTAAGATTTTCAGGAAAATTCCACTAAATGTTTGAAATAGATTCTGTTTAATATGTCTTATTAAATCTTTGTCTTATTTGCATTAAATATTAAATAAGAAATATGTATGAACATTTTTAGAACTAGTGAAATAAAAAAAATACCACAGTTTATTGGAAAAGGCCGAATTTAAAACAAAATTCCTCTATTCTTGGTTTAGAAATTGGTTATCAAGACTATGTAGAAGTTTAAACATATTTAAAGTAAGTAAAAAGTCTTCACATAAATTTTTTCTCACAGAATAAGTACATATTTTTCAAAATAAGTTTTACAGAAAATTTTCAGAAGAAAACATATTTTCAAATTATTTTAAAATAAACTTTATCAGATCGAATCAAATAAATATTTAAAAAAGACTTTATATAAATCTCAAATTTTACTAAAATTTCGTACAAAATTTACAATAAACCCAAACCAATTGTATCGATATAACAAAAGAAATTCTTTACTCAATACTAAATAACAGCCACAACAAAAACTTTGTATTGAAATTTCAGTGAAAAAAACTTCATTATTTGCTTATTACTTAAGCACCATTAAATAATTAAACGATTGGAAAAATTCAAGGCTCTTATGAAACACTTCAAAAAAATTAAAAAAATAAAAGAGAAAAAAGCGGATTTTATTTTTGTTATAAAATTAATATAAATGTTTAAACAAAAAAGCTGTTTATGCTTTTATAACAACAAAACATTTCATTAAAAGTTCATTTAGTAAAGTCAACTTCCGGAGTAAATTATTAAAGAAATCTATACATAAAATAAACAGTTGGGAGGTTCAATTAAAATTAAACTCTGTGGGCTCCAGAAATTTATACATATTTACTTTTATGTTATTTTTTTATAAATTTGATATGATATACATATATCTATATATAGTAATATAAGTATATAGAGTTACTTATAATTTAAGGGAAATAAAAGCTAATGTTATAAATTGCTTAAAATTGCTGCACATAATTGATAACTTAATAATTTTCTGATTTACAAAAATCAATGAGATCAATTTTCAATTCATTTCAAAAACTTTCCAGGAATATCCTTAATATTTATATGCATCTGACTGTAGGTAGATTGCAGTCATGTTTGCGTATGTTTGTGTGCATATTCTAGTTGGTATTTTCAATAAATTGAAAAACATACAGAACAAATTTTACAATAACATGTTACCCACATGTTTACGCAATTTTGGCTTTAAGCCAAATTGAATATTTTCCAACTGCACACAAGCTTACGAGTGAGTATAACACGACCAGACAAAGCAATAGCAAATGTCTGTAATAACAGCAACGAAACAGTAGTATTCACTAGCAAAATATTGTTAAAATGAGCAAAAGATATTAAAACAAAAAAGAACAACTATAACACTAAACTTTTTGTTTGGAAAATAAAAATAGCAGCAGTGGTAAACTTTTTTTTCATTTTTTGTTAAACAATTTTCGTCTTAAAATGCCGCAATGCAACAATTGAACTCTATTTTCTCTGTTTTTTTTTTTTTTTGTTTTCCTTGCAACAACACAACAATAAAATGAGCATGTTATAAAACATTGTTTTTGTTGAAACACCCTTTAGATATGTACACATGCAAGCAACCAAAATACATGTATTTAAGTATCTGTGTATAAAATTGTGGAGTATTTCATGTGTTAGTTTGTTTAAGATCGACAAGATACCTATCCTTAAAGAAAAAAACCGTACAAAATGAATTAGAAACATTTAAAATAAAATGCTGTTATATAAGGTAATTTTTAATCATTTATTAATTGTTTAAGGTCAAAATATGTAAAGAAAATTAAAAATATTTACAGCGGTTTACTGCAGAAACTACTACGTGTTTGGACATCTAAAACGCTGTTGAAATCAGAAATTTTAAATAAAATGACCATATATGTATATCCAGGAGGTAGTTTTTCAATAAGGAATATACTAGACAACTTATAACCCGAAATAGCCGAAAGATATTAAGGTCGTTTTATGATATGAGTAATTTTATGAGTTCTAAAACTAAATAATATAAATATTTGTGATGGTTGATGGTTGCAGAGTTGAGGGTTTAGTGTACTAAGGTTTCCACTAAAACCCACTATAGTGACGAAATTTTGATTTTTTCCACTACCAGTAACCATTAATACAAAACAGTACAAATTAATTCAATATAATGACATGTTTTCGTGTGAACATTAGTGAATGATTATATTTTTCCTCCATCCTGTTAGTGGAGAAAAAAGTTTGCACTAAGCTATAAAAAATGAATTTCACTATCACTAAATTAATTTTAGTGAAAAACTTTATTGTACCACTACCACTATTTCTTAGTGAGGCTGTCATTTTTCAACTCACCACTAAATTTCTATTAGCGATAGTAAAAAATTTTGCACTGACACTAAAATACAGTGAAAAATTTACGTTTTATTTATTATAACTACCCGACTTTGAATTGAAATTATTTACCTAACATACTTTTCACAGACTACTGTTATATAAATACTTCCTAATTCAGTACTCTTGAAAGTGTTTGCTGGGTAGTTATTCTACGTTATGTACATATAAAAAATATGAAATTTTTGATAATGATCAGTAGTTTTGTCATACATTACTAGGTAATAGGTGTTCATTATTTGTTATACGGCGTTCGTTTAACAAACGTCTAAGTTGTTCATTTAACAAACAGGAGGTTTGTGGTTTGAGCCCTACTGGATACCATTTATTTTTTGAAAATAATATTCATTTATATTATTCTTTAAAAAGCCGTTTTCAGAATTATAAAAAGCAACATATTAATGAAGCATCGAATAAGCGGCTGAAGTGAGAAACATAGAAAACAACTGAAATTCCCGGATGAGGAATATTTATATTTTTTGCTTTCTACATACAATGTCGGCTAAAATAACTAGCTATCACATAACATATATATGGGTATATTTGTAACAAATAAGTAAGCAATTATTAATTTGTTTAAGGTAGGTACATATTTTTTGAACCTCGTCGAACAAAAATAATTAAAAATTTACCCGAAGCGTAATTAGTTTCTACGCGATTCCATGATTACTTTTTAGCTTACTAAACGATGAAAGTTTTTGCTGGGTATATATGAAAATATAAGGGTATTACATGTTTTCAAAACTTAAATAATTGAAATCCTCTTACAATCCATTAGACTGTAAGAGGTTTCGTTTCCTGAAAATGTGGTTTAAAACAAAATTGTACGTTTACGTTTTTAATTTAAACTCAAAAATATATAACTCTTAATATATTCACGAATGCTTACAGTATATGTATGAATATACATATTTATGTATGTACGTTTCATTGTAGAAAAAATGAACTTTAATCTGCCAACTCATATAAACAACCCATAAACTGCTGGATATATAATTCAAATATTTTTGCAGAGAAATCTACAAAATTTTGGCACTTTTTTCCATTTAAATCAAATAATATTTTATTAAATAGAGTCTATGCTGGCAACAAGAACAATTAAAATACATTTTTCTGTTTTTTCTCACACTAAAATATTTTCATATTGTTTTTATATATAGAACAAACATTTTTTAAGATTTTTTTTCGTAAATTGTTCCGTTTATTTATATTACGTACACATAACTTGGTAACCGTAAAGAGTAAATTAAATTCCTTTTTTTGTGCTTCCCTGCAGAAAATAAAACGATAATTATTTTAGTGCCACTAGTACTAATACTAGAACAGTAGACACTAGTACTACTACTTACAGAATGATTTTTATTTAACATGTGGTGGAAAAAATTAATTTTCAAAATTATTAAATTAAATTTTCAAACATGTCCTTTCAAATCAAGAAGAGTCAATGGAGTTAAAAAAACACAAATGTGTGAACGTAGTAATACAATTGAGCACTAGTACTGGTGGTTTTGGTATTAGTAAAGTACTACTTAAGTACTAATTCCATTTCCTGCAGGGTTCTTTTTTCTTTTTTAAAATAAAAAAAAGATAATTTAATTTCAGCAAATTTTTTTACATATTTCGTCAAATGATATATTATTGTTTAAGTTGCTTTTAATAAAATAACATTTTGCTATAAATAAAATAAAATGTTAGACATTTTGTTTAATAGTTTTCTAATTCTTAACTAAAATAAGAACAATACAAATTTCCGATTTAAATTTGATTTCTCTAGTTGTTTAATATAACTTTTATTTGTTTAAAAATAATAGTTAATAGGGAAAATGAAAAAAAGTAGAATTAATTTAATAAAAGACTAAAATTTAATTTTTTGCCTAATTTTTGTAAATCTGTTATAATTTATAATTTAATTTTTTCCTGACATTATTTAAATTGTTTTTAATAAATAAGCAAACTACCCTCATTTAATATATTTGTAAATTATGGCACAATGAATTGTAAATTTACATGCACGTTTAAACAAATTTTTCAATAAATGACAGTTTTATTCTTAACAAATTGTTTTATTTGCTCCCACGTCCTGTGGCCTCTACCTCACCTCTGTGATGTAAAGAAAATAATATGAAAATAAATAAATTTTCTTGCCATATTCTTGGGTTGTATAGAATTTTCCAATTTTTTTTTTTGTTGCTGTTATGGAAAATATATATTGAACACATTGCCATCTACTCTACGTATTTGTGGGCAATCGAACGGAAAAGCATTGATTTATTGGTCTGTTTTTTCTCTTCGATTTTTTGCAGGTTTTTATTTATTTATATTTTTACACAATCATGTCTTGAATACATACCACAAATTTGTTGTATGCTGATAAATACATATACATACTATGTATATTAGGGTGATCAGGTGTTTGTTGAGAAAAAAATAAGCTGGGTTTAATATTTGGTGAGCTAGATCATGGCTTTATTTAAAGAATTGAAATTTTGTATGTGGAATTGTGAAGTTATTTTCGGTAAGGCAATGAAATTATAAAGTGTTTGAAATAGAAAGCCTGATTTCGGTGAAATTGTATTCACTTCAATATAAAAATTTTAAAACAAAAAAATAAAAAAATTAATTGTTGTTCCATCTTAGTAAGTTTACAAAGTATTGTCGTCAATGTGAGAAATGGTATCACAGTGTAAACTAAATTTTCATTTTTGGCAAAAACAACAGCAACATCCATTTTGTTGCACCCTAATACACATATATTTTAATATGCATATATACAACATTATATATTGTTACAAATATTATGTCAACTTCTTTTATTAGGTACTACTCGTATATGTATGTTTTGCTAGAAAAATAACTACAAAAAGATTCTTACAAAAAATAACAATGTCTCATGGGTGGCATGAAGACATAAATATACCAAAAAAATGAAATTTAAATATAATATAACAGAATTTTATGCTACGCACTCTGTTGTTATGCCCACCAGTTGTTTAAGAGGAAAATTTTAATTTTTTTGTGGGAAAATGGTAAAATTGAAATAATATCATGTGTGAAATGATATAAATTTCCAGCAAACTGATTTGGCAAATTATTTGCCCATTTGAGATAATGCTTTTGGTATATTTAAAATAAAAATATATTACATTTTTAAAGTACCTGTAAGTGTTTAAATTAGATTAATTTTAAAATGTGTATTTAAATAAATCTTAAAAAAAATAATTTATTTTTCATGTTATAAAAAAAATACTTAATATTATTTATACACGATTTACTAAAATAACTAGAAATAAATAACAGTTCTAATCGAATCTAGGACCTAAAAGCTGTATAAAACCTGAATTAATTTAAACATCAATCATTAAAAATTTTAATGTAAATTGTTTCCTTTTTTCTTTTTTAGCTATATAAATACTTGTGTACATTGTACATAAATATGTATATATCAGTTCTATATTTAGTAAAACTTTTTATAGCAAACATTTTGCTGGGTTATTCCTAGTTGTGAAATAAACACTAAAATTAGCATAACGAAAACAAATATTTTGTAAATAATATTTTTTATTTCAAAAAGAATGCACACAAGGACGATTATATTACACTTTTATTCTACTTTCCAACATGTGGGTAGTTTAAGGAAAACAACTTTTTTCTATTTAAAAAATTTGTGTTTTTCAAGACACTGTAAATATGTTAAAAAATGTATGCTTAAAAAACAATGTTTCACATAAAGCTCTGTTTGGAAGTTGAAATTAGTTTACAATTGGGGAATTTCATATCAAGTGCAATTCGAGGTGCAATTTACTCCAATGTAATATTGGAAATTTTTCAAAAAGATCGTTAAGGAAATCTTTTAGTTACAGTGGGTCAAAGTTGTGTCTTTTCATCTATTTAATCTGTTATACGATTTGTATATATTCAACATGTAGGTTTTAATGTATACTTTTTGTGGTTATTAGCTTTTTACTATATATTCCTACTTACATATGTATGTATTTGTGTGTGTGTTTTTTTCTTTTTTGTTAAAATGTGTACGTATATGTAATTGTTTATATTTTATGTTATTGTCATAATGTTTCAACATTAGTTGGCATATCCTCTAAAAACGGAAACGGAAGTGATTTAAATGTTTGCTATTTACAATTGTTTTTATCATGGCTAAATATTCGCGAACAAAAAACATAAAACAATTGTTTTACGTTTGAGCGAATATGACTTAACGTGCTTGTGTAGATTACAGGCATATATTAACGTTTTATAAAAATTATTAGAATTATGATTACCAACAATGCCAATGATTTATTCTGACATATTTGTCAGAAATTTACAACATGTGACATTTATATTTTAGCAATGTATAAAAATGTTTCTAGTTATCAGATAAAATAGAGGGACAAAGGTACTAAGCAGACGAAAAGAGAACCCTGTTGAAAAGCCTACTTATAAAAATTGCTTGACAACATACATACATATTTACATATACACAAATGCCTCTGTATTCATTTATGTACATATTCATTGTATATATACAAGTTTAGTTGAGGTTTTATTTCTTTTATACACCAAATGTATTAGATATTTTTTATAAATAATTGAAATTTATTACTTGACAGCAAAACATTAGAGCCAACAGAAATGTATAAAAAATTGTTTTATTTCTTAAATTTCTCCCAAAGTATTTTATTTTTTATATATAAATGTATTAAATATTAATTGCATGTGGTGTTTTTATTTTAGGTAAATATTTGCTTTAAAATCCCTTGGGTCTAATGTTGCTATTTTTAAAATTTTCTTGTTTTGATCTTTTCACATCGAGACAGATTTCAGTAAACACTTTAAAATTCTACTAACACTGACATTTTACTGACACATGTTAACGTTTGCTTTTATTTTGTTGTATTGAATTTATATTTGAAGTAAAAGAAGACAACTTCAATTTAGATTTTTTTTATTTGTGGAAAAAGAGAATTTTATATTTTGACATAATTCTTATTTAAAAGTGCTTTCTATTAAAAAGACATTTCGGATTTACCATCTCCGATTTTAATGAATCTGGCCACATATAATATATATCAAATATGTTTTACATATCATTGACATTCATTTCATTAATTACTCGTATGATTTGTTGAAAGCTTTAAATTTAGTTTTGGTTAATTACTACTGAACTACATGAGTCCCCAAAAATGTTTTCAGTAAAATATAGAAGAGAGTTTAGGTATCATCATCCTATGTAATTTTGAATTTTAAACACGGGGCTATCTTATCTATTTGACATTGAACAATACATAATGAAAACTATTCTTTAACTTGTAGAAGTAAAAAAATCGAAAATAACCGTATTTTGTCCGTATTGATATGGATTCTCCCTATTGAAACCTGTTTTCCCCTTTTGTAAAAAAAAAACTATATTCTCAAACAAAATTTGATACGTTCGTCTAATTTTTTTCGCTTATTAAACATTTAGTTTTTTGATAATTATTTTTATATCTATGCATTATTTCACCTAGCCCCCATACAATCAGTCTTTCTGAATTGATTTGTACTGATGTTATGCATAATAATATTGGTACCTTTAAGTATGCCAATCGACTTATAATAATTTTGTGAGTAGAATGTCCGTCCATGTATACTTTGTTATCAAACTACGGGTTGCAATTTTAAGAATTCGTTTAGCTTATTACAATTGGTTAAATTTGGTCCACTATTTGACCTAGCCCCATATAACTGAACCTCCGAATAGTGCTTGTAATCGTTGCAATCAAACTACAGGTTGCAAATTTGTAAATAATTCAGTGAACTTTGGAGGATCCCAGGATCAAAGTCTATGGCTATAGTTAAATGGTTTCAATTGGTCCATTATTTCACCTAGATCCCATTCAATTAAATCTCCTAAATAGAGCTTTTGAGCTCATTATAATGTTTATCTTGATAAAAACGGCACAACAAATTTTATTTTATTTGGCTTGATGGTCTTTACGAAATTTTGTAATAGAATTTATACAAATAACGCCTCAGAACATCTGCAAAACATAAGTTTAAAAAGGCTAATTCAGAATAAATAAATTTTATGTAAACTTAGACACACCAAATTCAATGATGATCGGTCTACGTTTTCCTCAGCTCTATATAGAAAATTAGTTTTTCAATATCAAATTGCTTAAATATATCAGAAGCAATTTTAACTTAAACACTTTATTATGAAAAATAAACCATTTTTATTTTCTTAACTTCTATACGGTATTATATGGTCGACTATTTCCTACAATAATTTATTTTACACTTATAGACCCTGCTTTATAGGGAAGGAATACTTTATTTAAATAATGTTCATTTTATTTTCATATTTAAATAAAACTTTAACTTAAGTATTCACAAATAAGGACATGATGAATTTTAAAATTTCACTTTTAAACATTCATCACTTTTCTATTCAAATCCTTTCATTTACACGTTTACCTTTGAACATCACAAAATAATAGAGCTGTCTTATATATGTTTTTATTACTATTTTTTTAGTTTTTCCAGAAAAACTCGTGTCATTAACAGAAATCTAGTAAGTACTGTGAAATTTGTGAACATGGTACATCAAGATATCAGCATATGTATAGGTTAAGACTAAGGATACGGAAATACGAAATAATTTTCTCTTAACAAATTGAAGAATTATTATTTTAAAAATATTATCAAAATATTAATTAATAATTTATATACATATTTTTATAAGAGTGGAGGAACAGCCGTTTTAATAGATGCGTATTAATTTACTGAACACTGAAAAATAAAAAAATATTATTTTTCGGATGGTCGTCAGTTTTCTACAAGCGATCGAAAATCCTGACCTTAGTATAATTTGTGAAAAATAAAAAATCTTAGAATATTTTGAAATGGGTCTCAAAAATTCCGCAATTTTGAACTGATTAAGGGAGTATTTTTTGTCCATTTTTGGTATACGAAATAATTTTTAGTCGATTGGAGAAACATATTGTCATAACTTTTATTTTATATAGAAAAATGTAAAAGAAATAGTTTGGAGTTTGATCCTTTATTAGATTTTTATGAAAATTATATACCCCTAATAATACACTAAAAGTCCTTTTGCAGACCAGAAAGAAATTTAATTAATTTTCCAGCGATAAGTTCAAAATTACGGAAGTTTTGAGCACCCACATATCGTATTTAGCACATAAATACGCTTCGTTTGACAGGTATTCCTCCTGTCATCCGAATGTACATACTCATACTACACGTAATCAAGAATATGTTGTTAGGTATTAAATTATATCCAGCAAAAATACGAAATACTTCCAAAATAATAACATTTATCATTACTTCAAAAGTAACACAAAGTGAATTTGTTTACCTTCTGTGGAAGTGGTGTTTATTGAACTCCAAAGAAGCGGTAAGAATCCAATTTTGTTTAAAATTGAATGTATTGATTGATAAATGCTTGTATTTTATTTATGTTAGTATTATTTAAGTCAAATTAGTTATATTATATAAAGCAACAATTTCACTTTTTAATAACTTCCAATAAATGAACATAAAAATTACTTCCTAAAAATGACTTCAGATGTAGTGAATTTGGAATCAAATAAAAAGAACATTCCTCTTATGACAAACCTGTGTTAAAATCGTTACTTCCTCAGGTCTTTTTCAGTACTTCCATGGAGTAAATTCTACTTCTTTTTCGCTTCTTTGGAAGTTCTTTTTTTTGGATATTCCAGTTGTTGTTTACTACAACCAAATTTCGCTTTTCCTTTCTACACCATTACAAAAATATGGATCAAAATTTTAATTAAATTAAAATTCAGCATAAATGTTTTTACTAATGTAGGGAGTCAAATGGTCGGCCATATTTACCCACTCTTTTTTGATTTTTTTAGCATAATGCTGTTGGTATATTTTCTAAATTTATTTGTTTTAATAAAAATTGTTTTATTTCATGCTGAGTTTAAGGGGTTTTCATTTGAATAAAACTGTCTTTTCTTGCGTATACTGACTATTACGTCATACTTACATACATATTTTTTACTATTCTTCGTATAATAAAACCATTGTCAACAGCAAAAATAAAACCAACACAAACTATAGTACAATACAATTTTGCATACATAAAATGCTATAAATTTTCATCATTTCTGTTTTTTTTTCATCTATACATAAATGTCCTTTTTGTAGTAAATTGTTTTAGTTTTTTTTGTACTTGTCATAAGATGTGTTTTTTTGTTTGTTTTTTTTTTTCTCTCCCAATATAATTTCAAAATTATTTTCCGTAAAGGAAGAGATTTAATGTTGACTAGCCAACAGGAGGTCTTTTATTTGAAAAATCAACGATAACGTAGAAATATTTTACGTTTTATTTATATATGAGAATTTTTCTTATAAATCTTAAAGGTAAGTTTAAAGTTAAAATTGTAAATTAATTGTAATTGAAATGCTACCAAATACTAGTGATTGTTATATTGTTATACTAATAATTATAAAAGGGGCTTAAAAGTGGATTCTAACTGATTGCTCCTATATTTATCAGATATGTAGATGGAAATCCAATACTATAAAAAGTTATCTTAATCCCTTTGAAGTAATCGTTAATCAGCGAAATGTATTAACACGATTGTCAGATTTTTTACAGTATTTTGTAAGACAAAAGTTAAAAATTTACACAATTGTGTGATATATTTTATTTTAATGCGTATAAAAACCGCATATAATAAAAATTTTAATAAAACTCATATAATTTTTTAACGTTTAACCCCAATATCTCACCGTCTGATTATATATCGATTGAAACGATATAGTATATCTACTAGTTAAACGATCAACGCAGGTGGAAATAAAGGCCTTAAGATTGATAAAATAGAAGATATAATGATATCAAAAAAGTCCAAGATTTTGATGAAAACAAAATTGGCTAATTTCTTATTTAAAATTTCTACACACTTCCGTTTCAAAACAATCTCTACTCTTAAATGAGAAACACAATTTGTATAGAGAAATCCAATTTTAAATGAAATGGTTTAATGGTAATAGTAATATGAATATGAATTTTTTATTAATGAAAGGTCCAGATAAGATAAAAATTATAGTTCTAAAAGTATTCCCATAAATTATTCTCTTTTTATTAAATTTCGAAAATTAATCAACATTGTTTTTATATTAGAAAATACAAACATGATGAAAAACATGTAAGACAAGAAATAAACAAAGATATTTTAATGCGAAGTAAAATCATTTCATTAAAAATTATCCGGTTATTAGTTAATATTCTTTTTCATTCGTATATTTTAACATTTTTGTCAATTAATATTTGACTTGTGTCCATTCCGTCGACAGTTTATGCTGAATTCTTAAATATTGAAAATCATTAGTTAAGCTAAAACTAAGCGTGTTAAAATTAATATTAAGCATAACTCACAGAGCTTAGAAGTGTTCAACAACAAAAATTCCCTTAATATAATATTTTAAAAATTGTGATATTTTAAATTATGTACATGAGCAAATATAAATATTTATGACATTTTGATATGTAGCGAATTTCCTGGACATAACACTAACTATTAGCATTTACATCTACTCATCTCATTAGCATTAATAAACAAAAAAATGATCATTAATGTTTTGCTTTTAAATTAATAAACATAAGCAATCAGTGGTTGTTGGTCTTTTGACTGGTGGCTATATGTTGGCAACTAATTAATTAAATTACTCAAAAGACAAGTTGTGATCACATATTTTTAAAAAATTTTGTCTATGTCTTAAATACACCAAAAGATGATCAGTTAATAAATCTAAGGTCAATGTTAGTTGTATTATAAAATTTTTAGCAGGTTTTATTTTTTGTCAGCGAAACAAATAGCAAAAATTTTATTTGTTTTTAAGATTTATAAAAGCTTTTAAATGTTTAAAATGAATATTGCAAAGCTAAGTTTCTTTCGTGTTTTCATTTATTGATTTTTCGACTTTAACTTATGGTTTCGTCGATAACTAAATTAATAGCAACTTGTGTAACCTGTTTGTATATGCCACAGACATTTCGACGCTTTTCAGATTTTTAAGTGGTTTTAAATTAACAAGACATAAACCAACTCATCAAAATTAAATAGCTTTTCTGTTGGGTCCAAACAATAGTTTTAAATTCAATTTTATTTGTAACATTTTGATTTGTATTTTATTTTATGATTTCAAAATTCATTAAACACGTAAATTGTGTGTATGTGTGTAGTCTTCCTTTAAATTTCCTATTGTTATGCAAAATTCAATTAAGAGTTTATTTTTATTTTTTTTCAAATACGTTATCTTAGATACTTGAATGTTTGAAAACAATACAAAAAGTTATAAATTTAAAACAAATTATAGTCACAAGCTTATTTCATCAGTTTGATTTATGAGTGATAATTTACCAAAAATTAATAAATAAAATGTGTGAAAAAAAACTGTTTTTAATAAACATATTTATATACACAGAATTAAGGTTTAATACAATAAATTTAGTCAAGTTGTTAAAACTTGTATCTTTTTTGTGTTTATAGAGGTTATGAAGATAAGATTCTGGTTCTTTTTTATTATTTATGGGAGTATCTTTACAAATTAATAAACAAATTATAAAAATTTTGTAATAAAAATTGAAATTTTATTTGATTTTAATGGTGATTTTTATGTTGGAAATATTAATTTTATTTTAAATAGAGAAATGTATTGTTGCAAAGTTTTGTTTAATTTGGGAGTTATAAAATTGTTAGTTTTAATAATTTGGTATACTTTTGAGTTATATAAAGAAATAATTAGCATCTTTTTTGACTTGAGTTATTCAAATGACCCCAACCTGCGAAATTTTACAATTTTAACTTGCTTAAAGTTAAATAATAAAAGGAAATATTATTTGTTTATTTACTTGAAAAATTATATTCCTTTGATATCAGTAAAAGTTTTTGTTTCAAAACAATACCTTTGTATTATCTCTATCACCTTTACCAAGTTTTGATATACTAAATACGATCAAAACAAATTTATACAATTTTAAAATGTTTCTTTGATTTCCCTATTTAATTCAATACAAATCAATGAGATTTATCTGAAGTATGTTTTTCGTTAACTAAAAACTTCATGCCTACAGAATTACTTAGAAATATGTTAAAATTCTATATAATACTTAATAAAACAAGTACGTATGTATTTTTTTTTTTTTTGACATGGCTGACCAAATTATACCCTACAACATTCAATATGTTAAAAATTCCAGTCAATATGTTAAAAATATGGAGTATATTTTAAATAATACAGCATTTAATATGTTTTTTATCTTAATTTCGTAATATTTTCAATTATTGTTCACGACAAAATAAATTTTCTACAAAGAAGCTGATAGGGGAGGGAGTAGGGGTAAATATGGTATTATCCTTTTATATTTTGGTAGAGGAATTTACGTCTACTGCAAAGTTATTTATGTAGAATTTAATCGTGTTATATGTGTTTAAAAGTGAATTTTGACCTTCAAGTAATTTTATGAAAATCGGTAGTATCATTTAAAGTTATAAAAGAAAGTTTTTCCAATTTTTGTTGACATATAAGGACTTTTAACATTATTATAAGACAAAAAGTACGGTTGTATGGTGGCTAGACGAAATAATGGACTACGTTCAACCAAATTTAAGTTGTACCAAATTTCATCAAATTATCTTGAAATCTGAAGCGAGCGTACAAGCTTTTCACGCTAAATCGACTTAGAAAATTATTCTGAGACGATAGCCATACTTTAAGGCGTAGGACCGATATTTTTGTGTGTTACAAACATCAGCACAAACGCATAATACCCTCCCCACTTTAGTGAATATAAAAAAAACAAGAAAAAACTATTCCTAATGAACGTCAAGTAAAACGAACAAAATTAATTTGAATTCTAAGCACTTGAGATTTAAGACTGTGGAAATAAATTGAAGGAACAAAAAAGAATAATAAAACTATTTTCCCCATAGACAGATACACGTACGAACCAACAAAAAATTAACTGAATGAATATTTAGTATTGCAAATCTACATACATACATACACATATACATACTTTTACTTATTCCATGTCGATATCAATGACTCCTTGACATGAAGTATGTAGTATGTACCCTAGTATGAAGACTAGGGTACTGCTATTTAAATTAGTATGTACTAACAGTAGTAGTAGTTTGTTTTACAAACACTAGTTGGTACTCGGGTATGATAATCAAATACATAGAAAGAGCTAGAACGAGCATGAATATTGTACAAATTGTGGGTGGGTGTGGCAAAATCCTCGATATTTAGTCAAGAATCTTATGCGATGGTTTGACTGTTTCTAAAGTTGTTCATTTTTTTCAGTTTGTTTCTCATTATTTTGTTTTAAGCAACCTACCTGTCACTAAATGATACAACAGTCGTTTGACATTGTTAAATACATTTGTTTTTTGTCTTTGGTTTCAATTGTAGATTTTTAAAGTATTGCTAATTGCATAACAATGAACATTTTCACTTGATTTAATAGGGAACAGAGTTGTCAAGGATTGAATTCGTTAAGGGGGAAATGAATATGTTTAAGGATTTCTGTAGTCGATTTGAAATTTCGACGGAGAGACATGTTAAATCGACTTAAGAAATGAAATTCATATAAGAATACTGAATACAGTTTACTAATGAATGCTAAATTTATTCCATTTTCTTGTTTCCCTAAATCCAATCTAGCTGTACCTAGAAAATCAAGAAAGAACTCATACACTTTTAATGGGCCAATTATTTTGACTCTTAAAGTTCTATATGCCTGTTAGCGCTCTAGCCGCTGTTGCTGTCCTTGTCAAGTAGACTCCTGTATATACTTGGCTTTATTTGGAATAATAAGTAGGTACTCTTCTCCTGTTCATTTTCGTTTTACTTATTTTTCCGTTTCCTTTCTAATAATCCCCTTCATTATAAAATGTCATTGAATATTTTCGCTGTTGTTATATTTCTGCGTATCCCATTCTGGTACATAAAACAGTACGGTGACACCCATACGGAGACGAGTATGACTATTGCTCACAACCATCATTACCGTCATTATCAAGTTTTATTAATAAAAGTGGAATCAACTACAGAGACACAATGTGATTTTATGCAAATTTTATGCATTTTTTTTGTTTTCCTCACTGTTAGTCTTTTTTCTGAGTAGTATTTTCTTATTTAAGAATAATTTATGTTTATTTTTGAACAATTTTTATTCTGTTAATTATTTCTTTCGTTGTTTTTGTAGATGTATATTTTTGTTTGTTTATGAATTCATTTATTTAAATGAAAACAAAAAGTATAAAAACAACGAAATAACAATACGAATTTATTTCGTAAAATGGTGTGTAAATAATTGTGTCCGTAATGTTTATTTTATAAAATTGTTTTTCTTCAACATTTTTGTATTGTTTTTATTTATTTAATTTTTCTCTATTTATTGGTTCTCTGTACCGTTGTGGTACAATAATAATAATTTGTATACGAACATGTTATGCATATTTATGAGTATTTAAATTAATTCAGATTTGTAAAAGATTATTTCAAAGAATTAATGTTAGTGAATATAAAGTGTTGCAAAAATCCATGAATCTTAAGGTGGGAAACATGATAGTATTAGAAACACATTTAAAGAGGAATAGTTTAAGGTGTTGAGAAAGAAGTTCGTGCAGAAATTTCTCAAGATATGGCTATTGTTGTCATTGCAAATCTTTAAGGATTTTTTTTTTATAGAAACTGATAATAGTTGAAAAATTAAATTAATGAAAACTTACTTTCATTCTTAATAATATATTTTCTCCACGATAAATGTCTTTATAAATAAAATTTAATAAAATATTAACAATTCACAGAATTTTATAGAAAATATTTAGTGTAAAAGGGGGAACATACGCCACTTTTTTGAGGCTATCTCAAATTAAAACAACATTTTTCCTATGTGCCCATGGACAGTGCGGGAGTTAATTTAATTTTTTTTTTTCAAATTAATTATGAGATGCAATAAATTACACTTTAAGTATGCCAAAAAGACACAGAAAAACGCCGAAACACCTATACTTAATTTTGGGTAGTGGAGAAATCGGGAGATATTACATTTTAAAGTATAAAATTTTATGAGGTGAAATTTTATTTTGAAAAAAGTTTTCACGCATAGACATACGAACTAATTATGAAAAACTAAATATATTTGTATTTACTTACTTTTCTATGCGTGTGAGTTTTTTTTTTAATTAAAATAACAAAAAATCACATCAAAAATAGTTTAAACTTTAAAATACAATATCTCCCAATCTTTTTTTTAGAAAGATTAAGAAAATTGTTATCTAAGATGAAAACATGTTTTGCAAAAATTACAAAGTTTATTGTTGAAAATGTTCGTGTAAGCTACTAACCAACAGGACATCGGTATCAAAAGTTGACTCAGTTGGATCAGTTGACATACAATTACCTATATAAGAGTTTTTTTTATGAAAATACATGATAATTATAAAGACTTCTTATTTTATAAAAGACTTATAAAACAAAATTTCTATACAAGTTTTATAAATAAGGCCTTATCTATATTTTAAGTTGACTTGCTGCTAAACAAATGAAACTAAATAAATTTTATAAAAATGTTTTAATAACAAATTTCTCCCAAAAAAATTTAAATATTGCCTGAAATATAAGGCTTAAATATAATATGCAATTTATTTGCAACTTGAGTGGCTTAAAAGATTTTTAAACTTTTCACATAAAAAAATTGTTTTCAACAAAAATTATTTTCTATTTTAAAACTTACTGAATAATAGTAACAACAACGTAGTTTCAATTCAATTACCTGAAAATAGAAAAGGAAAAAGAATATTAAAAAACTAAATAAATAATTATGTATATATGTACAATAGGGTGTCTCCAGAACAAAAATATATGATGTGTTCAACTCAAGTAAAATTTTAATTAAATAACATTTAAAATATATGAAATATATAAAAGCAACTAAAATCAATTAGAACATATAGAATCGAATGTTATTTCTTGTATTTTCTATAATATTGAACATACAACTTGAAATTGAGCATGTAGTAAATGAGAACCTATAAAATGGTATTTTTATACTTTTTCCAAAGGTAGTTTTTCATTTTCTATAATATTAAACCTAGAAACAAAAAATTTAACATTCAGCTAAGATTTTAAAAATGTGTAGGAAGGATTTCTACTACTTTTTTGTTATTTGCATACACACAGCACTCCGGATGTATAAAAATCTATAAAAAATTACTTTCATCTAGTTTTGCGTTTTACAACTGGTAATTTTTGATTTGTTTTTTTTTAATAACATTATTACTGACAATTTCTTAGGACATAATGGTGTTGTATATAGACCTTAATAAAGAACTCTTACTTTTTATATTCGGTTCAGTTCTAACTTATTCTCTTGGACTGCAAATTTATTATATTTGTATCAAGATTTATATAGACTAACAATTTAGTTTAAAAGATGAGAAATTTTATTTTTAGATCCATCCTAATGTATTTGTATAAACACTTATTTACTAACATTTATACATGAATATACATATATTTTATTATATTGTTAAAAATAAAAGCAAAACTTAGATTAAATAAAACAATCTTTTAGAAATTTATTAATAAAATATATATGTAAATAAAAAATTTAAAAATTTTTAACAATATTGTTTTCGCTCGGAATGAAAAATCATAATACTTAAGCAGTGATCATAGTATACAAAATCAAGAAATTTCTTACACAACAAATTTAAACATGAATACATAATATGTACTTATTTATGTATGTGTATGAAAAAATACCTAACTATTAAAATGGGGTAAAATAATAAAGCCGATAAAAAATGTATGTAATTTACGAATAAATGTGGCTATACAAAGAAAAATCTTTTATTCCATACAACAGAAAGGAAAACAAAAAAATCTTAATACAAATGAAAAACTTTGTAATAGAGATTATAAATTTGTAGAAAATTCGGTTAAAAAAAAGACAAAAAAAAATTAAAAAGGAAATCAAAAAAGTTACCAGAAAAAACTGTCTATATAATTTGAACAAACATTTAACATGTGGTTAGGACTACTAAATGGTAAAACAGGCTAAATAGTTTTTTGTATATATACATATACATAATATTTAAAATAGTTTATTTAATACGAATTATATAGAGACCTTACATAAATGAAGCATCAATTTTTTATTAAAATAAATATTTTACAATTAAACTCAAAATAATATAATTGATTACATTAATTGTATAGTTGGGTGTTTTTAAAGTGATTACATGAAATCAAGCAATATCGTCTTTCTAATATATTTCTATAAACAAATGTCACAAACATTTAATATTTATATAAATTATTGTAACAAGAGCTCGGAGGTTATTTGAATTTGAATTGTAACGACTTTAATAGAGTATAACCATATCAAACTGATTTTAAACATGTCCAACTTTGTATATACTTTGCTCTCTTACCTCTTTTTTCAAAAAAAAAAAAAAAAAATAAATAATATATATATATATATATATATATAAGGAGTGAGATCGAAAAATTCTTAACATACATATATGTTTATAAAAAAGAAACCACTAAACTTACAGCTTTATTGTTTTTTTATTTGATTCAAATTATTATTACAATTTACAAAAAAAAAATATTTTTATAGTTTTAATCACTAGTGATGAAATTTTGAACCCTTTTCGGAAACCCTTCCATTAACGTTTTTATAGTGCTTTCTGTCACTTTGCTCGAACATGTAGTCCATCTCCGTTTAAAATCTACCACACTTTTGGACACCTTTTTTGTACTCTTCAATTCTCTTTTAACAAGAGCCCAATATCTCTCCACTGGCCTTAGCTCCGGGCAGTTTGGAGGATTTGCCTCTCTTGGTACAAATACCACATTATTGTTCTTGTACCACTCAAGGTCTTGTTTACCATAGTGACAGGATGCCAAGTCAGGCCAAAAATAAGTGGACACATTATGAAGTCTTATGAATGGAAGCAGCCTTTTTTGTAAACATTCCTTGATGTAAATTTCGGTATTTATAGAGCCCGTTGTAACAAATGATTGGCTTCTTTTGCCGCAACTGCATATTGCTTGCCATACCAAGAACTTTCTGGGAAATTTTGTCTGCTTTTGGGTCCTAAACTTTTCTTCAACATTCCCTCGAGCATCAGCAACATAAAACTTTTGACCTGGAAGTTGCGAAAAATCTGCCAGAACATACGTTTCGTCATCCATTATGCAGCAAGAATATTTTTTTATAAAACTTGACTTCAATTTATTTGCTCTGTTTTTGGCCTCTAAATTTTTAGCAGCGTTCCTGTCAGGAACTTTTTGAGCCTTGTATGTTTTTAAACCTGCATTAGCTTTAACTTTTCGTACCAAATAGTCCGAGCACTGAGCTAACCGAGCTGCTTTCCTACCGGATGTGTTGGGAGCTCTTTTGAAAATGCGTTCTATTTTTTGGGTTTAGAAACATCATGTGGACCATTGCTTCTACCTGAACCATGTTTTCTATCAACTGACAAGTTCTCCCGGTACTGTTTAATAACATTGGAAACAGTTTGACGGCAGACCTTTGTATGCTTGGCCAACTTTTTGTAAGACCAAGTTGGGTTTAGTTGAAAATATTTAATAATTTCAGTACGCACTTTTTCTGGTCACTCATTTTAATCAGATTAACAAAAAAAATTAATATAATTGACATTACACATAATAACTGACATGTTTTTCAAAGGTAACTTGATCAAAAAAAAAATCAAATAATACTTTGGTTGAAAAATGTAATGAAAAACGTGTGTTAAGAATTTTTCGATCTCACTCCTTATATATATATATATATATATATATATATATATTATATATATATATATATATATAATATATATATATATATATAATATTATAATATATATTTCATAAAAGTTTTTTAAAACTAAATTTCCATACAAAATCAAATTTATAAACCGTTTATAAAATACAAATTTTGTTTGTGAATATAGGGGTTAGATTTTAATTCCTACATAGCATTGCTTTGTGTCGTCTCTGATCAACAATATTCTGCTTACTTGCTTATTTTCCATTAACAGAAAATGTGGTTCTCAAAAATACAATGTAATGAACAGGTGTTATGCAGTAGTAGTACTATGTATGTATTGGTCGCTAGTGGTAAAAACATTTTTACAAAACCTACCAGAACGTGTATGAAATTTTCTAAATATAAGTTGGGCTATTGTCACGAAATTTTCTCATATTATAGGTAAGTATATGTCTGTGTGATATATACAATGTCCTTTGGCTCATACAAATATGAAAGTTTTTTGTTTTCGTTTTTTTTAGATTTTAATTTTTATTTGTATCGTTCATACTTGTTCAAACACGTAGACACAAAGTGATACTTAAACATGAAAATAACATTTTATGTTATTAACCAAAAATAAATAAAAAAATGGAAAAAATGTTTTTGTGTTAGAATGAAAAAAGCATAGTATAAAAAGTTTTATAGAGAGTCCTTTAGTTGTTTAGTTGTGAGCTTGTAATTGTTTGTATGCTTGAATATTGTAAAGTCATAGACGACAAGAGTTTAATTTATACGTTATAGTGTAGGTATAGCCACGTCACATAGACTTTAAATCTATGTATACATTTGAGTGTAGGCACATACAAGTTGGCATTTGAAAGTCCTAATATTGTTAACTTTTTATATGAATTTTTCTTTCAGTATATTTGTGTGTATATTCTGAGTGTGTTATTGTATTAATATACAATTTTTGATTTTATATAGCCTAAAAAGTCTAGTATTTGGTTTTATTGACATCTGAAGTAGTTGGTTTAAAAGTGATATTAAGCAAAATATTTCAAGTGGAACTATTTTAATAAATATTTATATATTGTATGTCGAAGATATGATTTTTATTGGAAATAACTTCATGCTACTAAAATATTAAATTTTTATAGTAGGAAAAGTTTTGAACGGATTTTTTAAGGAGTTCAGTTCAAGTTCTACCGAATTATACGACAGCGAAAAAGAAGCAAATCTAAAAAACAATTGACTTCTTACAAATCCAATTAAAAAGGAGTAAGTATCCAATACTAATATCATCTACGTTCTTAAACTAAGCTAATTTTTGATTATTTGGAAAAAAGTTTAATTTAAATGTTAAAAGCAAAAAACATTTCAACCACATATAGAGCTTATTTTAAAATCCTTCATCACTTATATAAGATGGTCATTATTATTCATTTTTGGCAAAAATTATTTCTTTTTTATATTCAACATTGATAAGTTGATGAAATTTTTCGTCTAACAAATCTTTAAAAGTCCTAAATTTTGCTGTTCATTCAAATATAGCGAATGACATACTATCGTACGTGATATTATTACGCATAAAGAGTGTAAAATTTTTGTAAAATAGAAGTAATTGAAAAATAATTTTGTAAGTTTTCATAAAGAAATTTATGTTCATAAATTTTTAAACGTGTGTTTCAAAAATATTGTTCAAATTGATTTATTTTTATTTCGCTTAAGGAAATTTGGGATCTGCAATTTTAAAAAGTATTACATTGTAATAAATATTCCTTGACCCTTTTTGCTTATTCGTTTCGGAACATATTATAAAAATTAAATTTTTTCCAATGTTTTTACTTTATTTCATTTTCTTGCCAATCTTGATCATAATCAAAAACACATCTTTAACTTAAGTCGTTTAAGAAACAATAAAATTTAAAAATAAT
The DNA here is from genome assembly GCF_022045245.1 of Lucilia cuprina. Classification (NCBI taxonomy): domain Eukaryota; kingdom Metazoa; phylum Arthropoda; class Insecta; order Diptera; family Calliphoridae; genus Lucilia; species Lucilia cuprina. The sequence continues at coordinate 14,925,067 of NC_060952.1, forward strand.
CTACATAATTTCATAAATTATTTAGTAAGTCGTGGTTTATTGCAAAAAAATATAAATAATTTAAAAATATTTAATAAAGAACACAATGTTTTTTCGATTAATTTTGTTTCTTTGGTTTTGTTATATCTTCACAAATTAATGTCATAAAATATTTAGATGTTTTAAAGTATATGTCTAATTTTTGTATTAAATTTTCTAAAAATAAAAAAATCGTTATGTCACTTTAACTTAAAAAAATTAAATGAATGAAGAATTTAGGTACATATATGGAAGACAATGTTCAATAGCTGGGACTTGGAGGGTTGAAACATGTTTTAGTTTTAATACTATTTAACACTGTATAGTCCTCTGCACAAATATAAGTGCAAAAAAGAAAACTAGGAAACAGAAAATAAAGCAGATTGTTTTGCTACAGATAATAACAATTTTTGAACTTTACACAATTCCATAAAGAGCAATAAAAACAGTAAAAGGCCAGTATTTTAATTAACCTATTTTTAAAGAAACAAAATTTTCATGCGACAGGCATTACACTACAAATACATTTAAACCTGACAACAAATACTATTGTAATATATGTATGGTTGAATGTACGGGTTAGGCAGCCTTGTCCGTAAGTCGTTGACTAAAGTATGGAAAATAAAATCTCCCATAATTGCTTTATTCTCACTAAAACAAAAAAAGCGATTTAAATATTCGTTTTATTTTTTTGCTAAAAAAGGTAAATTTAGTAACAATATGTACCTAAACTAAAAAGGTTTCTGTTGACATCCTATTACACATGAGACTTTCAATGATTTTCTATTTTATTTTTGTAAAACTTTCTTCAGGTTTACAAAAAGGGACATCAGTTAAAAGTTTAACAAATAAAATGTTGGGACAATTTTAAATTATATTATATACATAAATAATAGAAAAATTACTTGCAGGAGTTTTTTAAAGCAAAATCTTTAATATAGTATTAACGATATTAAAGGTGATAAAGACTTTTAGCATTAAGCTAGGTAAAATGATGTTGATTATTTTGGGAAATTTTAATTTAGGCACAAATTCTGTTTGATTTATAAACAATTCAACAGGATTTAGTAAGGTTTTTAGTAAAACTTAAATTTTTAAGAGAAAATCACACCTTCAGTAAAAAATTCTTGGTTTGTGATTTTGCATACTCAAAAATAATCTATATATATAAAAGAGTAGCGTTACTGACTGACTGATTCATCATCGCACAGCCCAAACGGCTAAACCTAGAATCATGAAATTTTGACAGTAGATGTCTTTTTGGATATGTAGATCCACTAAGGAGGGATTTTTGGATATTTTTATATTTGGGGGTAAAAAAGGGAAAAAACGGGTAAAACAGGTTTTCTTGATTATCTTACACAATATTAGTGATACAAGAAAAATTTTAAATGCATCTATTTCTACTCTTAAAAAGAGCAGATGGGTGTCTGGTACTTTTTCGAAATTCGTACTTTTGAGGGGTGAAAATGTCTAATAAAGGTGATTTTGGTACCTTTTTTGGCCCTTTATAACATTTTAACTAATTGACATTATAAAATTTTTGTAAATATATTGGATACATCTTTCAAAATTATGAGACACCTGTTTCGTACTTTTTTAAAATTCAGTCCTTTTTGGGTGTAAAAGGGAGAAAACTGTATTTTTGGTACTTTTTTTAGCGCATTTAGAGAAATTTCCTATTTATTGACGTATACTTATTAGATATAGATATTATACGGACTAACTCTTCATTATTACTTTATTAAAAAAGATATTTGCTATTTCTTTGGGGAAAAAAGTACCTAAAAGGGGAAAAACGGAAAATTTTATTTTATTCAAACTCATTGTGCCAATTTTTATAAAATTTTAAAAATTGTTAATTTTCTCACACAAAATAAGTTATTGGTATATTATTTTGGAATTCGGGGACTAAGGCCTCTATAGGATCAAATTCGGATAAATTGTTTGGTACTTTTTGAAAGCACAACTTTTCCGGAACAAATGAATGCAGATTTGAATCGTTTGAGTTATATCTGTGATATATAGATTTAAACACGAAATATTATGTGAACTTAATTCTCGAAAATGTGTATTCCTAGACAAATGGAACCCTTTTTATTAGAATCTTCCACAAAGGCAGAATTTATACCACTATTTTATGGTTCTAATTGAATTTTCACAATATTTATGTGGAAACAAAAATATTTTAATCTATAAAGCTCTGATTGAATAATTAATTAATCTCTAATGGGAAATTGTTGGTACTTTTTGCTCATTAAATAGTACTTTTTGTAATGGTACTTCTTAACCCCATGTCTAGATTAGATTAATTTTTATGTAAACGTCAAATTGTTGTCATGATAAAAAATTAGCAGGTATAGACGGCAGTTATTAGCGTTATGACTTTTTTTTATCAAGACAACTTTGTCTTGATAACAAACGTCATTTAATTGTAAAATATGAATAGAGTTTTATTTTTGTGCAATTAAAAAAAGTTTTTGTGAAATTAGTGTTTATTTACAAAATTTTTTCGTACCAAATAATGCAATTATGCAATAACATATACATATGTCTAAATATTTGAGCTATTGTTTAATACTTAATTAATCAACTATTTATATTTACTTTCAATTTTGAAATTTGGCAACAGTTAAAAAACACATTGTCTTTTGTTGCCATCTTGAGGAAAGTTTCTTTCAACGTGAAAGTTCATTTTAAATAAATATTATTAATAAAAATAATAATAAAAACAATTAATAAAAAGGTAAGTAATCCCAATATTATAAAATAAAAACAGATACCCAAAAAATCGTTATTAAAGTATCAAAAAAAGCCAGATATATTACTTTTACATTCTTTGTATTTCTTATTTTGGTCTGTTAACATAACATTATGTTGTAAAAAATGTAAAGTAATTAAAAAATGTATATTTTTAGGCTTTTATAATATAACATTAGTTTTGTTAATTTTTAATATATTTTCTTTATTAAAGAAAGAAGTCAGAACAGCAAATTGTGAAATTTTCCTTTTTGACTTAAGCATTACAATAATTTTAATTCTGTTTGTGTACTATTTTTTGCTCTGTTAACTTAACGATTGCGGAGAAAGGATTTTTATATATTTTCTATAAAAAACTATTTTAATTTTTCGATAAATCAATTTTTTTAATTGTTTTTCAAACCTTTATTGATAAAACATTAGTCTATATATTATTATATATATTATATATATATATAAAAGAGTAGAGTTACTGACTGATTCATCATCGTACAGCCCAAACGGCTGAACCTAGAATTATGAAATTTTGACAGTTGATGTGTTTTTGGTTATGTGGACCCACTAAGGAGGGATTTTTGGAAATTTGCACATTTACGGGTAAAAAGGGGAAAAAACGGGTAAAACAGGGTTTCTTAAATATCTTACATAATATTAGTGATACAAGAAAAATTTTTAATGCACCTGTGTCTACTCTTAAAATGATCAGATGGGTATCTGGTACTTTTTTGAAATTCGTACTTTTAAGGGGTAAAAATGTTTAACAAAGGTGATTTTGGTACCTTTTTCAGCCCTTTATAACTTTTAAACTAATTAACATAATCAAATTTTTCTAAATATTTTGTATACATCTCTCAAAATTATGGGACACCTGTTTCGTATTTTTTTAAAATTCAGTCCTTTTTCGGTGTAAAAGGGACAAAACTGTATTTATGGTGCTTTTTTAGCACATTAAGAAAACTTTTTCGGTTAATTGAATTATTCATATTAAATTACAGACTAACTCTGTAATATTTATTATAATAAAATTTTTGGTATTTCACTGGGTAAAAAAGTACCAAAAAGGGGAAAACGGGAAATTTAATTTTATTAAAACTCATTGAGCCAACTTTTATAAAATTTCAAAAAGTAGTTTATTTACTCTCACAAAATAAGCTTTTGGTATATTATTTTGGAATTCGAGTACTAAGGCCTATATAGGACCAAATTCGAGTAAATTGTTTGGTACCTTTTTTAAAGCACATTTTTTCTGGAATAAATGAATGCGTGTTTGAATCGTTTAAGTTTTATCTGTGATATATATGTAGATTTAAATACGGAACTTTTTGTAAACTTAATTCTCGAAAATGTATATTTTTAAGCGAAAAGGGGAAACATTGTACTCTTTTTATTAGTACTTTCCACTTAGGTAAACTTTATTCCACTTTTGGTACTTTTTCTTCCTTCAAATGTTTGTTCTTTAATATCAACTGAAAACACATGATTATTAAACATACACGTCCCCATTGAATAAGATCCTTTAAGAGACAACTTTTTAGTACTTCTTACCCCATAAATTGTACTTTTTAATTTTCTAAAATATTCAATCTAGGAACATTAATTTTAACATACATGGTCTTGACTGAATAATATTGTGGAAGTGGGAACTATTTGGTACTTTTCTATTATTCAAATGAACTTTTTATAATGGTTAACCGGAACACACGCTCCTTATTAAATTAGAATTTATTGAAAGAGATCTTTGTACTTTTTCGTTTTTCCGATAGTACTTTTTGATATTTTTACGATATTGAACATAGTAAGGGTAGCGAAGCACCCAGGGTATGCTAGTGTTCTTATAAAAAGCCTTGAGATTTTAGCTTCCCTTTTTTATTTTATTTATTGTCTATAATACATTTATATATAAATTTTTAGATAAATTATTTCATATTATAATAAAAACGCTTTTACATATTCTGGTATCAAAACTTAAATTTTCATACAAACATTGAATTGTCCACAATACGTATACGTAATAAACTAGAAATATATACATATATATTAATCATACTCACTGCAAAATTACCCTGACAATTAAGTAAACGTTAACACATTAACAAATGACTACCGTTAAGTTTAAAAAGTAAAATAAATAACTATTTAAGAATGCAAATTGAAAGTCCCTGCTGGTAGTATTTTCTATTTCCCTGACTTATAAATATTTTATATAAATTACTACAACACCAAACCAACTCTTATAAACTAATACTGGTAAACCACAGCAATGTTTTTTGAAAAATTAAAACATATATTTTCAATTGAAATTTTTGTCTTTGATTACGATAAACTACTGCAGCATGGAATCAGAGAACATGTTCTTGTAGTTATTTATATTTGAAATTTAATTACAAGTTAATGCATGTATAAATAAATTTGTTTGTCGGGTAAATGTTAAAAAAACGCTAAACAAAATGTAATAAATTATTTACTTAAACACACTCACATACATTTGTTTTTATACATATGAATATATACATACATTTGTGTCACCCTTATTTGTAATTTTTGTAAGTCACATAGGTATAATAAAATAGTTTATTTATTTTGTGATTGAATAAATAACATATATAAACAAACTATTTCAAATAAGTATAAACTTATAAATGCATGTATACATATATGTACACATGTATATGTACATTAGAGTATCCCAAAGAATTCTTTTTATAATCATTTGATATCGAACTACCTCTCAATCGAAATGTATTAATTTATTGAATGCTAGAAAAATAAAACACATGTTTGGAAAGGACTCACAGTTTCCTGCTAGCGATTTAACTCTTAATGTACTAATAAGCTCCGTTTAAGAGGTATTCTTATAAAAAGAGCTATCACGAGACACCCTAATGTATATACATAAATACCTACCTATATAAGTTTGTATGTATACAATAAAATACAGACATAAACATTTAAAAAGAAACATTTTTGTAATCACGCTATTTGCATGCTCTTTGCAATTAAATCACTTTACTCACACTCTCACTTTATTCATTTTATTTTTTAAGCGCTCAACAACTTTTTATATCAATGAATGACTGAGTTACTAAGTGTGTGAATTTCCTTATGAAAATATTTGCATAAGTATGTCTGTGTATATGTTGCCCACAAAAACCGACACAAACACTTGTAGCGAAAGAAGTATAAAATGCTAGAAAAAAATGAATAGTACAAATATGAGAAACTTAAGTGTTCTTTTAAACACACCCTCTTTTATATGTGTATCTAGCAAATTATGTTTGTATGTAGTTGTGTTAGCCACAAGTAGAAATATGTTGGTTGCTGCAATAAAATAGCACTAGAATTTAATAGCAATTTCGAGCATAGAGGATGGTCATTCAATTCGTTTTGTTTTTTGTGTTCAAGTGTTATGTATATATGTTTTTAAGTAATATGCAAAATGTAGAAAGAGTTATTCAATTTTCTACACAATTAGATTTTATGGTAATTCAAAAATCTATATTGGTCATTTGGCAAATAGTTGAAAATTGATGTTAAAAACTTTATTTATGTTATTATCTAAAGAGGAAAAATTAATTTTATTATAAATTAAAAATGTTTTATCAATATTAAAATAATTGAAGATATTAATTAGTTCGTGAAAGATTTTGAAAGAAAACACAAGACAATATATTCGTTACATGAATTTGAAAAAACAAATCTAGCATTTTAAATACGACATTTAACATGAAATATACATATATTTTTCTCAAAATGTTCGAATTATACAAATCTGGATTTTCAATATATTGTTTATATATAAAATTCGCAATCTGCAAATATTGTTTCTTTTTAAAATAATAAAAAAAAAAAACATTTCTAGATTTAATTTTAATTGCAAAACAGAAACATTTATTATTAATTTGAACATAAACTTTAACAAATTATTTTCAGACTAAAAAACTAACAATAAAATTCACATTTTTTATTTTTCAAATACGTGCATTCACACTCTATGCCATAACAATTCTTTTTATTAATTACTACATAAAAAATAAATTTGTTGAAAAAGCTTTAAAATTTTTTATTACTAATGCAATTAAGCGGTAAATAAAAATATGCATTAAATTTATGCCAATTATGTTGTTTTTTTTCTGTGATAACAATTTTATAGCATGAATACATTAAGCAGTATGTGGTAAAAAAAGAACTAAGTCAGCTATAGAACAATACTTAACGCCATTTTTCGTTGAAGACAAATATGTGTGAAAGGTATTCTTTGAAAAAGCAAAATTTTAAAAAAATTATGAACAACGTTGGAAAAATAAAATTAAGGCAAATAGTTAGTTACCAATAGAGTCAAGGTTTAAGTACAAACACAAACATATTCACATACACATAATAAAACTAAGAAGTAGAAGAAAACAATTGCAGTCATATAAGCAACATGCATTCATTTCCGTTTCCTTTAGCTATAAACTGATAGTTAGCAGTTGTTAGGGATGTTTTTGTTGCTGCTATTGCTAGTAGTTTTACCTATCGTTTGGCCAAAGGCATTTTATACACATTGACTTATACATACAAATAATTACAAATATTAAGGTAACCAAATCCCAACTGTATTATAAGGAATCATTGTATCCTTTTTAGATAAATTAAGTATCCAAAATTAGTCTAAGGATATGTTCATAAACATTATTATTACTTATATCATAAAATAGAGTTTTAAAACCGCCAGAAGTAACCTATTGCAGAGAAATAACTGCAATTTTAATCAAATGAAAAGTGTTAAAGTTTAAGAAAGATCTATTGACTTGTTTCCATACACTTAATATGCAGGGATACTAAATATATATATCAGAATATGTATTTGTGTGTCTTGCTTACGTTTGCTATAGTTGTGGTGCCCACCTTTACTGTGTTAGTGATTGAGAATGAAATATTTGAGTTTCGAGTGCAGTGTAATTTATTATAAAAATCCTTTCGAATGGCCAGCACTTAAAATAACCACAACCACAAGTAAACCATCTATACAAACATAACCACACTACAAGTAAAAACAAAAAAATCGTATACCCCTACCAAAGTTAAGGCGTGTTACTATACTGCCCCAAAAGTTTTATATAGCGTTGCTTTTTTTGTTATTAAAAACCAGGATCTTTTTTCTTTTAAATATGTTTAAAAAACCATACCAGCAAATAGTTGTTAAAGTCATACAAAAAATTGTTGCTTTACTTCTATGTTCTTCTTCTTTTTAATATTTAAAGCAGCTAAAATTAAAAAAAAATCTATGCCGGCTTAAAGCTAAAAAGAAGTTAGTTTTACAAAAGTTTTTTTATATTGCCACTGTGAAATAGTACAAACAAATAAGCCTTAAATTTATTGCTTGTTGTTTTAGATAGAAAATACTGAAAACTAAATTGTAGTCAGTTTTGTAGAGAAATGTACGTAACTGTATGTATATAATATATTATTTTGTAAACATGTTTTTGTAAGGACTGACATCCTAGTTATTCATTTTTTATCTTCCTCTTATTTTCCTGTTGTAAAGTTGTGAAACACGGTGTTAGCATGATACTTCTTTATATTTACGTTTTTGGTTAGACTCCAGGCTTTTTATGTTTTACACTTGCATTTTGACAAAGAAACATAGACTTTGGAAAAAAATGAGGAGATACATTTGTAAAAGTAACCATTAAAGTAAGAAAAAGAATTTGAGTTTAATAACAATTGTTTGGTGATACATTTCATTGCCCTATCAAAGAATAGTTTCAATAACATTTTCGACGATATTGCTAATTTCGCATTGGTAACCATACTAAGTAATCTTTAACTGGGATTAAAAGTCATCATTTTTTTCACTTACATGGACGAATAGTTTGGTATGATTCATTATGTCAAGACTCAACAGAAACTGCACTTAAATTAAGTAAAAATATTATAAGCAGTGGTAGGCGTTGCACCACCCTTATGAATTAAATACAATTTGTATAATAAAAATATTTAAACTATTAAAAATAGATTCATAAAAATAATCAAGCCACAGTTGGGTCTCCCTGAACAAAACTTGTCAATAACAAATATAGGAAATATAAGAAAAAATAGTCGGACTTGTCAAAGGGGGAAGATAATTAATAATTCGTATGCCTAAAAACTATTAGATATTTAATACTCAAATTTTTCACGACGCCATTGAAATTCATATATTTAGCAAATCTTATAAAAAACACCAAATTTATATATAATAGAAGCTTAAATAGTTTGCGTTTTTAAAAATATTGTATCAATACATAATACATATTCAAATAACGGACAAACAAAAATATTACCGAAGCATGCTGGGTATAGCTAGTAAAATATAATCCTTATTACAAATAATCTATATAAATTTTTACAAGAATATAAAACAATAAATACCATATTTTTTATAATTCCTAAAAATTATATTTTCCATGAAAAAGATAAGCTCACAATAAATATTACGAATATACATAAAGGTACATACATAAATAGCAATTATTGTTTTCTTTTATTATCAACCTAAATACTTTAATAGAAAGCATAACTTGGTCTGGCTAATCTCTCCCTAATTCTTAGAAGACCAACAAAAATAAGCAAATCTTTATAAATTAATTAAATCCCCATTTAATAATTTAAAAATTAATGGAAAAGTAAAAGTATAAAAGAGAGAGAAAAAAATAAATAAACAATAACACTTAAGCAAATAAGAACAAGTTGAGGGTAAGCAATGAAAGAAGAAAGAAAACACATATAAATATACAAATAGATCTCTGGCCTGTCACCTATTTAATGTTTGCTGCTACTTCAAAATAAGCTGAATATTTTTTTTAAATCTTCTTAAATTCTTGTATTACTATTTTATAGAGTTTTTCCTACACATTTTCACAAACAACAACAACATACTCAAGTATAAACCTAAACACCTCCACTCAAATCTACTATATACATTACTATGGAGCAAGGTATGGCAAGCTGAGAAACTAAAGTGTTACCTTACCAAGTGAAGAAACTTAGTCGTTGGCTAGAATTTTTTTTATTTGTAAGGGGAGAAGGAATATTATGATGGCATTTTTGTTACGGCAAACCAACCGAAAATAAAGTAAGTAATGGCCTCGGCTAAGGATTTTTTATACGAATTAGAGCACATAAATGTGTAAATTAAATGCTTAAGACTAAGAACAACAAGAAGTGAAGAGAAGAAAAAATAAATCTTATAGGGCAAAAATTAAAAAAACATTAAAAATAGCAACAACAACACCTTTTAACATTAACACTAATACGCATCCATGTTCCAACACACACAAACATTTCTTTTTATACCAACTCACACACATTCAACTTAATTGTTGAGAAATGTTTTCACTTTTTTCTTTCTTGTGCTCCTGAATGTAGTGTTTCTGTCACAACAAAACTGATTTGTTTGGCCTTGTAATTTTTTATATTACATAGTTTTTTCTCTTTGTTGAAGTCATTATTTTTATGTTTCACTTAAAATTTATGTTGATGTTCATAGTTTAGTCTACAGTTTTCTGTTGTTCGCTTTTGTTTCTTATTATTCATCTTATTTTATTGTAATTTCGTTCCTTGAAAAAATGTGTCTACAAATTATTTTTATTAACACTGAAAGAAATTTTTGCTTAAAATTAGTTGTAAGCCGCAACCCAGTATGTTTTGTGCTTTTTACGTGATTTTTTGTATTTTTTTAAAGTATTAAATTATTATTTTTTTTAAGGATTCTCTTGTCTTTTAATAAGAAGTTTATCAGGTTTTCAATGGTATAATTAATTTGTACTGTTTCAACATATGTTGGAACGCATATATTTTTTGACTGCCTACTCTATCTTGGTAAAGCTCTTTGTCATGAGGGACAGTCTAGATCGGTTTTATTAGAAATAACAGAGGATTGCTGGAAACACATAGTCAATGAAATGAATGAAAGAATTCATACATTTATTTATTGGATAATTTCTAGAAGCGGGTTTAAAAGCTGAAAATTGGTACATTGCACATATAGATATGTGAAAATTTGTATTGGTGATTTAAGGAAATTTTCTTTCTTTTATTTAAACTTAACATATCCTGGAAAATTTTCGAAAAATACTTATATAATAATTATTTTTTTTATAATTTGTTTTCCTTTTATTTTTTTAATAATTATGAGATTAAATTTTCTTTAAGTGTAATTACACTTGCATCTCATTTATTAAAACTTTTGTTCTTCTTTCTATCCTAAAAAAAAACAATAACTTGAAATTTACATTACTTTTTACCTTAACAAAAGCAAAAACTATTTTTTTAATAAACTGGCAGTTTGCAATATCTTCGAGATACTAGTTACAAAAAAGCCAAATCATGACTAAAATTCTAGATATGATACCCCAAACGAAAATATCAACAAAAAAGTTTAAAACATAAAAATTCCATTTAAATTCAATTAAAATATTTTTTCCTTCTAGTTGTTAGTTTTGGAACCAACAAGCAAAAAAAACAGTAATCTCATATTTATATGAATATGCTTGAAATACGAACAACAAAAACAATTATAATAATAAAAATTTATTTAAGTGTTAAAGTTTTTAGAAAGTTTTTGTTGGTTTCATTTCCATTAAGTTTAAATAACCAGTAGTTTTACTAGTAGTCCATGCCTCTCATAAAAACAATATTTGTTTGTAAAATATCTCATTAATTATTATGGAGAGAAGGCCTTACATAAGAAGTACTCGAATGCTGTCATATTTATAATAATTTATCAAAGGTTTATAGAATAATTTTTGCATTAAGTAATAAACTGCAAAAAAATCAATTGTCAGTTTGCGACAAGTGTGTTTTTAATGTTGGATTTTTTTTTTAATTTTGTAACCAAATTATGGATACAACTTATTTATTTACCCTGAACTGCAGGGTTTATATTTGTGATTTAGTTTTGTTAGAGCATTCTGTAAGTATTTATATTTATATGTATATATGCAATTATAGCAAATTTTGTTAAAATACTGAATTGAAAATACAAAAGTGTCATAATAAATGACAGTTTAGAAAAAACTTTTAATTTTTTTCCCAAGTAGAGTACATTATTTATGCTCAAAAGTTAATTAACAAATTGAAATTTTCCAAACGACAAAAACTATACTCAATTGTAGTGACAAAATGTAAAACCTTAAAACACGTTTTTTTAATTTAATTTTTCTAGTTGTGGTAAAACTTTATATATACAAATTTACATTGTAGAAAAAAAACCTTTATATCTTAATCTGCCATAGCTGAACTTTATTTAAAAAAATCCATTAAATTTAAATTTTAAAAAGTCCCCATCCACAATCTTTCGAAAGGGTTTGGAATGAAAGTTTACAATGCGAAAAAAACTATTTAACCCCAAAAAGTTTCTGCTTAAATATGTTTCTTTGTTTTGTTGTTTCAAGTTTCCACATTTTATATTTTACTACTATTTTCCATTGTTTTTTAATCTTTAATTAAACAACAATTATAAATGTTGTTTTTATGCGGAATTTATTTATGAAACTAATTACTTTAAAAGCTTTTTTTATGTTGCTGTTTCTGCTGTTTTTCTTCTTTAAACACAAACTTAAACTTTTCCACTTTTCCTTGTTACATTTCAATTCTTTTACGTATTTAAACATAAATAATTCTCTACTTTTTTTAGCTTTGTGTTTTTGAAAACTTCCAGTTAACTTTTTACTACTGCTATATAAGTATACACAATTTTTTCTGCTATTGTTTCATCGACTACAAATATGTAAATTACCAGTTATCAAAAAGAAAAGTACAAAAATAAGCATTAAATTGAAATAAATTATTAAAAACAACAGCAAATTTTGTATAATACATATTTTGTAAACATAATGTAACTTTGTTTTAAATACTACTTGTATACTTGTACGTAGAAAAACAATTGCAAATGCTATTTTTTTGTATATTTATTATTATTTTGTATTGCTCATTTGATACAGAACTAAATTTATAAAATTTTGCACGAAGAACTTTAATATTCATCTGAACATTTTGAAGAAAATAGTGTGGTCTTTTATTTGGGGTTGCAGATAGAATAATTCATATATACGTATTCAAATGTTATATGAAGAACTTTGACATTCGCGTTTCGCGCCTTCCATATAAATTAAAACAAAATTTTATGGTATCAAAGCATACTGGGTACATTGAAATATTTGCCATAAAATATTTAATTTCATCTTGAATATAGTATAATTTCGTCTTAAATATTAATGTCTTAAGAAAATATGTTACATTAATTTTATTATAAAAAATCATATTAGATTGTCTTATAAAAATGCAGCTATTTCATTTTTAACATGTAAATATTTCATTTTTAAACAATTCTCAAGCACTATGCCGCAAGTAGTGTTATTAAGTGTTTTTTCATTAACATAATATGAAACAAGTAAGAAATTATAGTTGGACAAGGCAGACCAATAATAGTTTTCATAATAAAGCATTTTAGTAAAATTTCGAGGGGGGCTTTTGTAGGGGCTAGGGTCAAATGAGGCCCTAACTTATAAGATTATTTTCATTATTGAATTGTTTTAGAGGGCTTGGGGCTAAGATTTTAACTGTATTTTTATAACGTATAAAATGGACCACGGGTGTATAGCAACGACTCTCAAATATGATATAAAAAAAGTTTTTCAATTATTGCAAAAATGATTAGACTAAATTATTCTAAAGAATAGTAATATGTACAAAAATTGCTTGAAAATGTTATTGCAAAATACCGTATCTCACAGCACTCGAATGCGAATTGCTTGCATTGATACAGCCAAAAAAAAAAAAAAACAGTTCTAAAGAGGGACGACGAAAATTTGCTGCTTTGTTTTTGTGGACATTCTAATGTTTATCCATACACATCAACTTGCATATTAATTCAGGCACAGATATATGCTTTTAAATTTGTATGTATATTGGCTTACATATATGTAACTATATTTGTTTAATGTGTTCCAACTTTTAAAACAATATAAAGCCATAACTAATAACAACAGCTATATTCTATAATTTTAAAATACAAAAAACTGCATAAAACAGTACTTATACTTATTATAGTATTTGTTGTTGTTTTTATTATTATTTTTGTTTTTCCTCCAATTATTTTTATAACCAAGTAGTTCAACAAAGAGTCATGCATCCGTAAGAGAAAATTTTTTATTTGTCAGTGTTAAAGTAACTAGTTACTTAGCATGTAAAATATTAATTTTAAGTTGTACTTACTCTGTAGGCGATATGATCAAAACCATGCGTCAGTTAATTTGTACTAGCTTTTAAACTGTCTTTTAATAATCTATGAAGTGCAAATTAACTTTCTCCTACGACAAAATCATTTTAAAATTAGTTTTCACCTAGTTATATAATGGCTAGTAGTAATCCTAAGTAACAGGTTATATGACTAGTTCGTGACAGTCCTCCCAAACTGCTGGGTTGTAATATTTGTTTTGCTGCTGCTGTAGTATTTATACTCATATTATTGTGTTGTTTTTCTAGTAATAAATGACAAAGTTTTATAATTTTTTTGTGTTCGATTTTACATTCTCTTTCTCTCTCCTATTATAATGTTGTGTGATTTAAATGGTTTGCAATTGTTTAGCTTTTTTATTTTCAAAACAAATGTAATTTTAAATATACAATAAAATTATGTGGAACTTTAACTTCTTCCTACAATAATAAAACACTTGACACTTTATTGAAATTTTAATAACCTTTAATACTACAATTGTAAATAGTAGACAATAAATAATTATGGTTTGCTGTTTAAAAAATCTTTGTGGGTGAATAGTGTAAGTAAATTTTGAAATTTAATTTTGTTAAATTAAAGTTATCATATTCATCTAAGTACTAAGAAAGAAATTTTGCAATTTTTACTATAGGGTAATTCCAAAATAAATCGACCAAAAAATTCTGTTTTAAATTTTTGTCCTCTTCGATTTTTTTTAGAACAGGAGTATATGTTGTACTAATTAATGCGGTTTCAATGGCGTATTTTTGTTCAAAATTTGAAATGTTGATGAGTGAATAACATTGGAACTGTTTATCCGATTTTAACAAATGATGTTTCGATCGACTGGTATTGGATTACTCGTTTTTGATATTTCATTAAAATTACATGACGTTTTGGCGCAAGGACCATATAGTGGAAAATATCCTTTATCCTTGAATTTCTAAAACAAATCGGCTCAGAATCACTTTTTGAGTCAATTTAGATTTGTACGTCCAAAAAATTAAATTCCTCATTGTTAAAAAAATTATTAATCCACATTTTTAACATACTTACTACTGTATACTCGGTCATTCCCGACTATACAGTCATAACTGTTTTTTTTTGTATTTAGTACATTAATGATGAGAGGCTATAAAAATATAGTAAACAATTTTAATTTCTCTGCAAACCGAATATTTTTTATAGATCAAATATTTTTTAAAAATTTTGTTTAACTCAATTCTATGGGTAATTTTAAAAATATGTACAACTTTTTTTAATATTTATAAAAAACTTATATGAAACTACTACATATTTTAGAAATTATTTATAAAGTCTCCAAAGTTTTTATGATGACAAAGTTTTAAGAGAGTTCTGTATTTATCAAGAGACTATAAAATTATGTATTAATAAAATATGAGTAAGAAAAAAAAGGTGCATAATTTAAAACTTAAAACATTTTTAATGAATTTTTTATAAAAACCGTAACCTTAATTGTGGTACATACAACACAAACCATATACATAAAACTTAAAGTCGAAACAAGTAGAACAAAATATTTTTACTACAAATACCCTTTCACCTCTTTAAATTCATACTCATATGTATAACATGTATGATTTTAGCTAAAAAATCAAGGAGAAAAAATAACAACACGAATTGCATAAATAGTTAGTTGATGTTGTTATTTTTCTCTTCTTTCCTTTTAATTTCCTCACCGAACATGTCAAATTAAAAAAAGGACTTAGAAGCAAGGCTATGTGAAAACTGAAAAAATATATAAATTCATATAGGAAAATATAGAAAATTCAAATGAAAGTGGGTTGTTGGTTTTGTTGTAGTTTTTGTCCTGTATATGTATTCTTGTTATGACAGCAGGATTAGAGCACAACAACACACTTCTATTAGTTACTTCATTCATTGCTTCTAACACATTCTTTAACGTGAAAGTATGTATAATAGAATAAGTACTTTGTTGATGGCCTATGTTTAGGTTAACTTGCGGTTAAATCAAAACATTACAAAACTGCCCATTAAATTGATTTTTTTCTTTTGTTTTGTGTTTTTACAACCTTTGTTTTTAAGTTTTTCTTCGACTTCTTAAAATAATACAACAGCCCACTGACTTAAATACTGCGTAGTTGAACTACAGTGAAACGAATGGATTTTTTCTCTAGCCCGTAAGTAAAAAATTCTACATAAATCCATAGTGTTTCTAAATCAATGGCATGGACATAACAAAACAAATAAAAACTTAACAAAAACGAACGACAAAACATTTACTTCATACATATTTATATTGACTTGAAATATTTAACGACCATAGACAATTTTTTGGGCAGGGAATGGAGGTAAATTAGGGGTGAACCGTTACCTAATTGTTTTACATATCGGACAATTAAACAATGTCAACAGAATAAAGTAAGATCGTGAGTTCAGTAAAGTTAATAAAATGAATTAAATATTTATAACATTTACAATGTTAAAACAAATGTTGAGGTATATTCATTATTACAATGCTAAACAATTTAAATATTCTCAAAAGAAACTAACAGTATTTAAGTATTTAACTTTGCTATTGAAAAGAAATTGTTGTGAAATTAGTTCACGTTTTCGGACAAACGTTTAAGTTTTTAAAGGAATGTTAAAAAACTCCTTTACAAAATTAGTTTTAGAATATTTATAAATGTATAAAAACAGGGACAACTAACGTTCGATAAATTTATAAATGGTCTTCAATAAAATCTTCTATTATTTTTTATTTCTTTTTATAAATTCCAGTTTTACAGAAAATGTTTTTTAAATTGTAAAAATATAAAAAATATACAAATCCTCACTTAACAACATTTTTAAAAGTCTATTCATGTTAAGTGACCCAACTTTTGAAATCGTTGTAATTTTATCAGTAATTTTAGTTTCTTTTGTAGACACAATGTTGGCAAAGATCTCTCTGATTTACAGACAGGTTTTACTTCTCACCCATAAAACTTATTTTTGTTAGCAAAATCTGATTAAAACTGTTCACATAGATAATTTATCAGTGTTTCGAAAAAATATTAAAAAATTAATAATGGTTGTTAAGCTTCTATTTGACTAAATAGAGTTTATTATTGGCTAAAGTTTACTCTTAACATGATTTTATTGGGAACGATATATGGGGTTTGTGCTGACGTTTGAAAAATTATAACTTAAAGTGTACCAATCGGTTAAGAATGATTTTTTGAGTCGATTTCACTTACAACTTACGAGTACAGCTTTTGAGCTCATAATTATGTTAAATGTACTTGTATCTCAACAAACTGAACTGATTTGTATACTTACCTTTATGGACCCTGGACCTTACTTCACTTACTTGGACTCTGTTGCAAAGACCATTTCAGAAAATTAGTTAAATGTCCACAATTCCCTTAAAAATTTAATGTCACAATCCAAAATTCAAACTTAAACTATTTCTTACATTTTGTCTAAATCTACTGATTTTATAAAAAAAAAAAAAATTAAAATTGGAAGTTACCACTGTCTAAACGTAAGCTCTCTAACACAACTATGCAAACATAGTTTATAGTAGTTGCCATTAACACAAGTAGTAAGACAGACATACTAAAAGAATAAAAATTAATATTAACAAGTAACTATTTACTACTTTATTTATTTTGAAGTACAAAATAAACAAATATGCGTGCCATACAAACGAACAAAACGCCTTCTTACAAACTAAAAGAAAAAACTGAATGGTTTCGAATATTTATTATTTTTTGCACAAATACTAAGGCGTGCATGATACAGTAAGTATGTCACACTAGTAAAAAATTTACAGGTAACCGAAAATAAAAAAACGTAGAATACAAAGTACGCATACATTTTTTAGTCATATAATTTGTTTGCTATACTTTTCAACGCTTTTTTTAGACTTTATTTTCAATTAAGTTTTGACACCAAGGCTATAAGTCAATGTTTTTAAACGGAAGTTGACATGAACATATACCAACCAAAAAAGCATAACAGAATATGGTGTAGTAAAAAACAAATGAAACATTGAGGAGGAAAAATATAAACAGAGTTTGAAATCCCTACATAAAAATGCTTTTATTTTCTATGGCACGCATATGTATATAGATTTTGGAAGAAGTAGAAGGTAGGTACACGTTTTTTCAACACAAACATAAATATTAATTTAAATATTTATTTTACTCCTAACAATGGGCTGTAAATGTAAAAAAATGAGAAATGCACACTCAAATACTAGCACGCAAAATGATTTTCACACGAAAAACCCTCACACTCCGTCTTGTACACCTCTTTAAGTTTGTCTTTTGTCACTAAATATCAGGGTTGGCAAAATTCAAATTGTTCAATGATCCGTTTTATACTAATAATTAGAAATAATTTAGAAGGTAACAAAAAATCTTTCTGCTGCAGTAAAAAATGTTATCAATACTGTAATTTTTAGCATTTAATTTTATTATCTGACCGTTTTATTGTACTTTTTAATTTGATATAAGCGAAATCAAAAAAGTAAAACTTTTCATATTATTTTGTACAAGTTTGAATTTTATTTGCCATCTCTGCTAAATATGTTAAATTCTTCCCTATACAACAAATACACCATAATGTGACGTATACTAAACACACTAATAAGAATTAAATACGCGTGTGTGTTTAAATAAAAATAACAGGAACAAACAAAAGCACCATTTATAGGTACAACCAAACTACAGCATTATCACTATCATCAAATCTAAGTGCATTTGTAGTAGTGGTCATTAAAAAGGTTCTTTTAAGTGAATAGCAAATTAATTGTTGTTTCTTTTTACACCCTATAAAGTGATATCATATATAGGGTAGGCTTAGAGAAGTTTTCTGAATCAATTTAGTTATATCCGTATATACATATAAACATTATAATCAAACTACATCTAGCAGTTTTGAAGAATTCTAAATTAAATTTAGAATATGATCTATAGACAAAAATTGCCAAATAGAGCTAGATTAAATTAATATTTATTTCAAATAAAATCTGTAATACTATTTATGTATAAGCCTATATAATTCCGTAATGATCGAGCACTATTTGTACATGTATAAAGTTCCCATTATAAAATGAGAAACACTCAAAACTTACTAAAACATAATGGTATGGCTCTAATATTCTTTTAAATAGAAATATGTGCTTGTGTATATTAGTATCCTTACATAAATAGGATTTTCATATTTTTTATATATTTCATAATTAAAATAAAATTCATCATAAATGATTTAATATACAAAAATAAATCACAATTTCAATTTACTCATAACTGAAGAGTATAATACGGTCGATCATGCCCGACTATACTTTCGTACTGGGCTTTCTTTAATTTTGCTGAAATATTTATTCTTATATTTTTAACTGTTTGTTTTGTTTGCTGGTGATGGCGCGGTATTTCCATTAATTTAAGCGGAAATTTGTTTTTAACTACACGTTTGTTGTTTATGGAAAATGAAAATATTTTGATAAATTAGTAACTGTTTATCTATGTTACCACTAATGGTGGAAGAGTACGTTTAAAAGCATACACTGAAAAGATTTAACTACCAGTTGGTAGGCAAATCTTACTACACTTTTAAAATAAATCAATGTTCTAATTAATTATAATAGACATGCGATTATACCATGTTATTTCTGTTAATAACTAATACAAATAGAAATAAAACTTAAACTATTTTTCAAGACTAAAGAGTAATAAATTTTTACGCCCTATAAAATCAACAAAAGTATTTTAATTATGTTTGTTTAACTTAGTGAAAAATTATTCTAAAAACTAACAAATTAATCTATAACCAATATTTTTAAATAAGCAAATACCTGGTAGTTAAGGTTTATTAATAATGATAATAAATAATATTTTGTGTAGAAAATATTTTATTTTTTCCAAAAACACTAATGAATTATTCATTGTGTTTTAAAAAAGGAGCCCTGAAGGATATTTTGAGTCACCCTTTTACTTAAGTCTTAATGAATCATATATCCGTTCGAATGCTACAACACGTATACGTACTTTTGGTAGTTAAAAGTAAACCATTTTATTACTCATACATGTAGATGGCAGGAAACTTGTTAACTAATTTAGTTTTATTTATGTATAAGTTATATTCATTTATATTAATACATTAGTTAATTTACTTTGAGTTTCCTTAAAATGACGACATTTATAAAAGTTGAATAAGATTTATAAGATTTTTTTAGAAAAATCGCTCTTTTGGATACAATATTTTTAAAAATAAATTTAATATAATTTATATCCTTTTGCTGATATGTAGTTCAAGAAGTCTAAAAAATTAATTATTTGATATCTTGTAAAATATATATAATATATAATATTTATAAATTTATTAAAAATAATTAACACACTCATTTTCAATATAACAACTAGTCAATAACTTTATAAAAAATGTCCATTAAAAATAAAAAAAAATCGAATAACAATCCTCAAAAAAATAAAGTAAATACATGTACAAACAATTTCGTTATTAATATTAATAAAATTACTTTCAACAACTCAATAAGTATTAGTTGTCAAATGAAATGTAGTAATTATTGAATTAAATTACTGAAACCTGAATACAACAAATTAGGGTAAAATTCTTAAATATACACTTTTTCTTATCATATGAAATGATTGCTGCGAATACGTATGTATGTAAAAACGACTTAAAAATATAAATATAATTACTAGGAATTCACTGTCTAAAGGAAAACTTTAATAAATTGTCAAACATCTAGGTTTGAAAAATATTAATTGACATATTTACCTTCTAACATTGTATGAGTATTTACACTTCTTCCATCGTATACCAATTTATTGAACTTTTTCCATACTCTTTTAGTTATAGGTAATATTCAATATTCAGTTATTCAATTTTCAAGGTACTTACTTATATATGTATATGTTCATATATGTATGCACTTGTATTTATAAATTATGTATATGCAAAAAATATTTGAGTACTTTATTTCAAATAGAAAATAATAAAAATATTGCATTGACTCTAAGATCTATTTAGAATTTATTAAGTTAAAGGTAACACAAATAACATTAATGCTAAAAACACAAACACATAGTTACTCTTAAAATATACTTAAAAGGAAAAACTACAAGTATTTTTTAATAACCTTAATGTTATATAAGTAATAAAATTGTATCAATAAAATCAAGAGTATAAATTTGAAAACCATATTTATAATATATCAATATAAAAAATTAAAGTACGGAAGAAATAAACCATTGATTTCTTATCTGAAACATAAATTTTCATTCAGATGTATAAGAAGTTATAAGCATAAAGCAGAAATTATAGCCCGGCATGATAGACATAATACCCTACACTTTAATGAGAATAAAATGTGATTTTACATTCATAAAAATAAAATTTATGTTGAATTGCGCCTTATTTCTAATATATTTAGCAACTGATGAAAAACTAAAAAAAATATAACTTTATTGAAATATCTCGCAAAACCTTATTTAAATGATTTAGTTCTGTGGCGGCTAGATGAAATGATTGACCGATTTTAAACATTTTTACATAGATTATCATGTACCAAATTTTACTGAATTATGGTTCACAATAACGGACGGATGGACTGACTATAAAATATAAACCTTAAAAGAAATATTATATGTAGAGATTAGGGTCAAATATGGACCCATTATTATAACAACTAAAATTTATATTTATGCAGAATATCAAATTGTTTCAGTGAATGATTTGTAGTCAATTGATGTACTACAATGAGGTAAAACCAATAACTTTCTACATTGGAAAGTTTGATATACACATATACTGCTAAAGATCATAGTTGTTCGATCTCCAGAGACATTGTGAATTTTATTTAGAAACTGTTGACGCGTCAGCAACAGTTGAGAGTTGTAGTTTGTTGAACTGTGTAATATAGAAATAAACTAAAATTCACTATTATATATACATATAGTTTTACAAAAAAAAAAGAAATCGAAGATTTCTTTTTCTTAACAAAAAAAAAAAACAGTTTGGCAACACTGGTTTTAACGTAACAAGTGCATATAATGTAATGATAACTAAGTGTTTGAATATGTAACACTTCTGTTAACATATTTACATTTTATATGCAAAGGTAAAGTACTCTTCCCATAACAAAATATTCAGTTCAGTAAACAAAGAGTAAACATACTTAAACCTTAAAATGTAATTTCAAATACTTATTGAGGACTATTATTCAAGTACCTACAGAACACAGTTTAAGTACTCACATACATAAAAGTACAAATATCTATATTTATTTACATATATACTATGTACATGCAAAATAACGTTAATAAAATATGACATTATATTATTAACTTAATAATTTATTGAGATGTCTTTTGATAATAAATTTTAAATATTTTATAAATATGTTTGTATGTATAACCAAGCTCTTCAAACTACTCTTATTATAAATCTTACATTTAAATTATAGTTACAGGTTTTTAAATTTATTTAGTCTTTTATTAAAAGTGACATGGTTTGTTTTGTAAATTGATATTTTTAATGGTACAAAATTTATTTATAGTAAATTACCATATATGTACAATATATGTATATTGTATATTTTTAGATGAATAGATATTCATTAAATCACGGGTAAAACATTTTAGATTTAGATTTTTTTAATATGGCTATTAAGTTGTTAAAATACTTATTTCATTTAAACAAAAACCTACTCACTGAATACTAAAGCGAAGTTCAATAATTTATAACCCCCTGTTAACAAATTATATGTCTGCTTAATACATATAATAAAAATAAATAAGTTGTATAAATAAATAAAAAATAATAATAATATGGTGCGAAGACAATAGCTATTGATTAGTTTATAACCAATCATTTTGTATGCTATAAAAAAATACATATAATTTTGCAATAATACTGAAAAAATACCACTTGTCATACATTCATGTTATTCATTCCATCACTTATCAATCTGTGGCTATTCAAGCATTAACTGTTGATTTGAATAAATGAATTTATATTCGGTTTTTAGAAGTATGTATATTGATGATAATAAGTGGGCGTTTTAGGGAATTTTAAATTAAATAAATAAAATATTGGTTTTTTATTCGACGGTTTAAAAAATAGAATATTTATTTTCGGATGTGACAAAAGTATTTTTAAACATTTTCTTATTAAAATATTTTTTATATATTTCTTTAACTTGACTTTAACTGATTATTTAACTGTAGAAATAACAAATAAACATTTCATGAAACTTAGTGCAAATTTATTGTTGATATATTTTAATTTTTTAATTCAAACCAAAAAGTTTTTAAGTTAAATAAAATTAGTCTCGAAACTTTTTTAATTCGGTCTTAAACCATGATTTGCATTCGTTATCTGAATATATATAGAATTAAATAAAATCAATAAACAATAAATTTCTGCTCACTATAATGTTTTCAAAATCTCTAAATAAATTGTCTGCAAACATTTTTAAAAATTGTTGGCGTATTAAATCTTTTAAATATCTTTGCTTTTCTTTGTTTTCTTCTTAATACATATTATTTTTAATATTTGCATCAAGCTTAAAAATATGCCACAAATAAATACAATAAAATTTTTAGCAACAACAGCAATGATTTTATTGTGCGGCTTTTAGTTGTTGCTGCTCATCTTAACGACAAAAAAAGAACAAAACAAAGATATTTGCAATTCAAATTTTTAATAATAGCAAAAGAGAATGAGAGAGAAATAAAAAACAAAACAAAGCATTTAGACCAAACACGACCGAAAAATTAAACAAATACAATCGCTATTTTGTGACAGGAAATGGAGACACAACTATATATATGTGTGTGTAAGTATGCTAAATCTCTATTTTATGGCCTCCATAAATTCTTTGTTATTTCATGTTTTGTTGTTGCTGTTACTTTTTTTTTAGATTTTGGTTTTATCCAAGATTTAGCAAATTATTACTACAACAAAACCGTGTTTCCATTTTTTTGTTTCATTAAAAACAAACAATGGCAGTTGTTTTTACAAAACATCTGACAAACAGAAATAAGTGTTCATCATCAGAAAATGAAAAAAAAAAAAAAATACATAAAAAATTTAAAAGATTTTTGTCATCTGGTTGGTTTCATTGTATTCGTTTCCAATTATAAAATTATTAAAAACCTATAATAATAAATACTCAAGAAATAATGTGTTTATAAAATATTCATAATTTATATAATACTCTCAGACAATGGACCTTATTGAAAATAATAAAAATAATTATGATTAATGTTTATAAAATATTTTGAAAAGGTGTGGATTTTTAACAACTTTATTATAAGCTTAAATACATATACATACTTTAAAATATATGGAGATTTATAAAATGTCTTTATTTTTGGGGAATTATGTTTTATTGTTTAAAACTGCCACACGTTTTAAATTTGTTAGCTCTATTATATATTTTTCATCCAAACATTGTTACAAAACAATAACAACCACTACACACCTTAACTTTTTTGTAGTTTATAAATTAAATGAATTTCCAATATGTCTATAAAGTGGTATTAACAATTTCAGCCGAGTAACAATAAAGAGATTTCAATAATGGCTTTTTCTTAGATAGAATAAAATGTATTGTCAGGACAATCCCATTTGACAAGGGTAGACTGAATAATAATATTATGAAATAGATTCGGCATGCAACTTCGACTAAGAGGCAAGCTTGTTTTTTTACCAGTACCACCATTTTCAAATGTTTGTAATTCTAAAAAAATTTACTTATGTACAACTTAAGATATACCAACCAATTTATATTTACTATTTCAATTGTCACAATTTTAAAAATTATTCGAATAAGAATACTCTTGAGATTGAATGAATAATAGTTTTAGTAATAAAAACTAAGATTTGATAAAATTTATTTTTGTAAAAATATTAAACTTTGTAGTAAATGCTGTACAGATTAATCCGTATAAAGCTTTTCTTTTTCTGTATATGGGCGATTTCATGTCACATGACCAAACTTTTAAAATCGACTTTTTTCAAAACGATAAAGAAATAGTTTTTTGAACTAATTTGAACAATAATTGCTTTGACCAATATGTGAAATGTTACAATAAACCTTGTATTACCAAAATGTCCAACTTTGACCTCCGATAGAGTTGAAAATTTGGACATGGCCTACTATCCAATTCGTTATCCAGTTTTGCAGGAAATCTATCGATCTACTAATATACACTCAAGTTAATGTTGTCAAATGACCTTGGTATGTCTTTGAAATCAGAAGGAAACTGATTTTTTCTTGAATTTTATTTACATTTGTTCCTAAAAATGAAAAGCCATCTTCATACAGATGTGATAAAATTAGAATTATTACTTCTAAAATATTATTAACTCAATTTTAAATATATTTATGAAATGCATACAATTTAAAATAAACCAACAAAATTTCACAATATGTCTTCAATATAATATGTTTAAAATTTTATTATATGTATGGAAAAATGTAAATAAAATTTAAATTTAACTAATTATAAATAAAGATAAACATTACCTCTTACTCATCAATTTGTAATCAATAAATTTTAATCATTAAATAAATTTTCTTAGAGCTTCTTTAAATTTCTATCAATTAACGAAATATTTTTAGCACATATGCATATGTATATACATAGTCAAATTTATTTTAATATTGTTTAAGTATGGCAGAGTGTTAGATATTTGTATTATATCCTTTTGGGCTACATTCCATTTCCACATGAATATTTTCAAAAATGTAAATAATCACATAAAAGCAAACACATAGATATTTTCTTATTAAACGGATCTTTGGTATTTCCTTCCTTTCTATGGCAATTCATTGATTCATTTATTCATTCATCTTTATTTATAATACATATATGGAAATTTTACATTCATATGAGAAATATTTAAATATGAAAAGAACTGTATTGAACAAAAGAAATATATCATAATAATACAGCAAAACCCAGCAAAAACACAAGCCATTATGGCTTGAACACACGCAACAACTTTTTTTCAATTACTGCTACAAGTAGTGACTAACAACTAATGTTATATGTAAGTGCTTACCTCTAAGCGATGACATTATGTTCTACACAAACGAACAAATTTACTACTAATACGTCACCAACGTCTGGCATAAGAGGCAAGCACTTCTCTTACTTTTTAATGTAAGTTTTTGCAGGGATAATAATCTCTCCAATCTTTACACTTCTGATATCATTTTCGTTCTATATATTTATTTCAATAAATGTAGTCAAACCTTAGAGCTCAGCCCCATTTTTCAAATAAGCTTCACACATACTTGTGCATATTGGCTTTTCAATAGAGACATTTATTTGTTATTTTTATTGGATATTTTTTCCAACATGTTTTGTATTATTTGTATCTCCATTACTTTCTCCCTGTATTATGAAAGCGTATTTGTTGGTAAAATTCTCCTTTCCATACTCAACAAATTATCAAAGTGATTTAATAATAATAAAAAAAAATAATCAATGACATGATTGCATGCATATAATAAGCCAATATAATAAGGAGACTATTAAAAAAAAGTCAAAGTTAAATCCATTTGTCCCCTTTTTTTGATTATATGTAAGGAATTTTATGGAATTACGCATGTAATCAATTTTAAATGAAAACAATGATGGACTTTTTCAGAATGTTCAATAAGACATATCGAGAGTTAAAGGTTAAAACCTTTCAAAGATGAAATAATCGAGAATCGTATTAGGAATTCCTTATAATCATTAACTCGATTCTCGGTATTTCATCAAATGGCTTCAATAAAAGTAATAGTAATCTTAAATGTTTGTAAAATAAATGTTAAAACTTTTTTAACCTCAATTAAACATATTGATAAAAGAATCATTATTTTCTCTCAAATAACATAACAATCATAATGTCATCAACTTAAAAAAATCAACGAAATAAATACCTAAAGAAAGGATAAAACAATAAAATGTCTTAAATAAAACAAAAATTTATTTCAAATTAAAAAAATTGTGTTTCAAGTAGACCTTTTTTCTCTAATAATTTTCTCAATTTAAAACAATTTGAAATTTTAATTTCTTATGAAATGTGCCACAATTGAAATCAGTCATCTGTCTAATTTTTTCTTGGTTTGACAATTATTGATTTACTTTTTCTCTTTGAAAAAATAATTTTCAATGCCCTTTGTCTACTTTTTTTTTTTCTTTTTTTAATATAAAAACGAATAAAAAGAAATAAATACTAGACATACGTAATTTTCCGAAAATGACGAAATTTATTATAGATTTAATACTCACATTGTTTAACAATTTTTTTCTCTAGTAAAAATTTATTTTAAAGCTTTGAAGAAATGTTGATTTTCAATCAATCTGTATGTAAATATTAGAGCCCTGCATGAGTAACTCTATTTGCTACACACAATGAGTGACCCATTGTTTTGCACTCAACTCATTGTTTGTTTAGAATAGTATTTACAAAGTTTTGTTATACTCAAACGTTGTGAGTACTATCAAGTGAATGTGCAACTACATTCAAATCGAGTGAGTAAACAATTTGTTTATGTTAAAACAATACAAAATAGATTGTTTGAATCGATTCAAACTTTTTCTTGAATAAATGTTAAAAATTTTGAATGCTGTTAAAACTAGTTCCTGTGGCCCGAATTCGCTGTAATTTTGTAGTCTTTAGTACACTTGATGACAACATAATATTATGTTCGAATATTCCAAATTAAGTTCGAAAATTCAAAGTTATGTTCGAAAAATTTTTTATACTTTTAAATTATTCTTTGAGTCCAAAAAACTAAAAAAAAAAATCGAAAATTCGAACTCATGTTCGAAAAAAATTTAAAGCTGATAAAACCAGTTTCCATGGACCAAATTGGCTGAAATTTGGCAGTGTTAAGTATAGTTGATGACGCTACTATATTATCTTCTACTATTCGAAATTAAGTTCGAAAATTCGAAGTAATATTCAAAAAATCTGTTAATTTGTCGAACTTCAAAATTGTTTTGCTTTCACTCGATTCACTCACTGTATACTACTTGAATTGAATCACACAAACACTCTCATTACTTTTTTCGTTTGAATTGAGTATTGACTAACATTCCTTATTTTCACATATACTATTCATTTCATTCATAAAACAATGAGTGAGTCAAACACAGTGTTTGAAAAAAATCAAATGTTTTAATTTATTATTTAAGTCACTCATGCAGGGCTCTAGTAAATATTGACTAGGACACTGACCGAATATAATAATTTTCATAAATTTTTACTATTTAAATTTTATTATTTATTTATTTTTATTGCAATATATTTATCTCTTTATAATTTGGCGCTGAGAACTCTTCCGGTTTGTTTTTTGTTTGAATTTGTCGGAATCACAACAATGTTCCAGTGAACGAGTTCTAGTAGTGATAGCGAAATCACTAGTTCCATGAATGCTTTTCAGAATTTTTTTTTAATTTTTTGTTTAATTTTTACATATTTTAGCGTCTATGATCTCAAAATTCATTATATCAGATTAACATTTTAGAAATTACAGATTTAAATTTTTTAATATACTACTTTAAACACAAACATTATCAAAGTTATACACCTTTGATAATGTTATGTGTCGGAAAAATACTAATTTTATATAAATAAATAAAATAATAAAATATATTTAATGAACAGCAATGACATGTTTCGGTATATATATTGGAAATTTATAAAGACATTCAGATATATATAAATACATTCAGTTTGGTATATAACTTACATATATGAATGTTTATAATTCTTAAAAAGAGTGCCGAGAATAATATTTTGCTTATAAAATAATAATAGAACATTTCCCTTACATACATATGTACGTATGTGAGTATAAAACTAAAGCCTTATTGGAAATTCGAACTTGAAAAATTACTTAAATATAAATGTTTTAAATTTGTTTTTAATATTTATAAATTTTTAAATCGCCTAAATGGATAATTACGATTAAACAAGGACAATATTTGAAAAAGAATGAATATAAAATTTTGTCCAAGTATCTGCAAGACTAACATAAAATCAATATTCTGTTCTTCATACACTGTAACAGTTTAGTAGGAAGGACATTTTTTGGATTATGCCATTCTAGTAAATCATATCGTTTTCCAACATGGCATGCACTCTTTCTATTTTTTTTTTATGGGAAAAAAGTATATTATATCCATGTAAAACTAATACCCCTATCATAATAAAGGATATAAATGCCAATGTAGACAAATACATTCATATGTGAAAAAGTGCGTGTGCTTCTTACATCGCTTCCAAATATACGCACTCACATGTGAATGTTTATTAATCATGCAATTTGCCAACCATCAGAACTAGCCAATAACCAATGGAACCATTCTTTATTAATGACTCTTTGATATCTAGATAATTGGCAACAATAAACAAAGGCGCGCTTTTAAATATTAATCAGTTTTATTATAAATATGTTTGTAGATATTTTATAAACATATATACATAGTTTGTTAACATCGTCAAGTAGTGTGTCATATGTGTAAGGATATTAATTATCTACTATACATATTTATATATACTATAAAAACCTTGCAGTTCGGGATAACCGATACAAACTAACTGCAAATGGACATTAGTTCTGTTTTACTTTTTGTTCTAAACATATACAGATGTGTCGTAAAATTACTTTCAAAAACGGATGCATAGTAATTTTTTAATACGTATGGGCTATACCTACATCATGAATATATATATGTATTTTTGTATGTTTAAAACCTTGTCTGGTTGTAATAGTTATACAACTTATATTATTTGTTTATCTTAATAAATGTTTAATGACTGAACGTTGAATTTATTAACACACCCATTTTATTGGAGGAAAAGTATGTGAAATATTATGAAAGGAAAGGATTATATTGTGTTGTTATCTTTTTAATTAAGAAAAAAAAGTAGACACATTTTTTTAATATAAAAGGAAAAATCGATATATTGTTGTGGGGAGTCAAGAATATAATTAGATGTTAAAGGTTTGATAACATATTAATTATCAAAATATAGGTATGTATTTTGTTTACATTGAATTACAAGGGTTGAAAAAAATATTTATATAATTAACGGTTTTTAAGAGTACATATAGAGTAATTAATAAAAAAACATTAATATTTCTACATTCACAGTAAGAATGTAAAATAGACAAAAAATCAGCAGATATAGTTATAAATAACTTCAAGAACATTATAAATTTAAATACAATAAATTAAATACAATATTCACATTATTATACAAAAGGACATTTTTAAAAATGTGTGTGGTAGAGAAAAATGGAAAGAAATATAACAAATATTGACGTTAACACATGCATAACAGTCAAATTAACAACATATCGGATTTACATTCATAATATCATACATTAACAGCATTTCTACAAACAAATACAATTTTAGAGAAGTTGAAATTTTCTTAGCATGACCTGGTATTTTTATGTTCAGATTGGTTACCATTATTGCTAGTCCTTTATATTAGTTCAACTAAGGCAAAGTCTCCTTGAATAATTGTTTTCGACTCTTTGTTATAGAAATATTAAGTTAACTAGTCTACACTCTTGAAAATTATTCAATGTAGAATTATTTCTATTTTCTACTCGCACTACCGGTAAATATAATATACACACATCCGTGCAATTGGAATTATGTACATATTATTTTTTTTTTTACTTTCTCTTACACAAACTTGTTGTTTTTTTATTTATTATATATACATATGTACATCTTATATACATACTTATATATATATGTACAAAAATATCTTTTTTAATTTGTTGTATATGATTTAATGTTAATATTTATTCATGTTGGCTTTTTTTCATCGTTAACATAACCAACCATTTCCATGTGTATATAAGTACTTTACTCAAATTTGTTAAGTAGGTACATCCTAGATCATGTAATTAGCACAACGATTTGATGATATCTTCAAATTAAATTTAGTTATTTGGAAATATGCTGATATCTTTTATATTTCGTATATGCCCCTAATATGAACTAAAATGAACCCTTTATCCTGATAGTGACAAATTTAAAAAAGAAGAATTACCAAACTATATTTTCTCTTATTATTATGCACAATAATAAAGGAAAATATCATAGATGGATGAAAATGACTAAATTAAATGAAAAGTGTTTATGTACTTTGAATTATCTATGGGTTAAAAAATCAGCACAAACGCATAACATCCGCCACACTACACTGGTGTATGATTTATATATGTATAATATTAAATTGTTTATTACTCATACGTAAAGAATACTTTATAACAGAAATTCAATATGCCCCGAAAAGTAGGCAATGTTTCAATTGGTGTTAATACAAAAAGAAAGCAACATAATCTGATTACGTAAGATTTCAAATTTGACGTATTTCCTACGGTGTTATAAATTTTCCCACCATTAGAATATCTTTTTCCATTAACAAGATGCTTCATTTTGATCCTGTAATGAAAATGCAACAAATTTAACTTGTTATTGGTCTTGACCCACTTAAGCTCATTTTAAAACATAATGATAAATTTACACCACACTGTATTCAATTTATATGTATATGTTAATATACACACACTTACACACATAATGTAAACGCATTAACTACTTTCGGCATGTGTCGTTCTTACTATTATTACTGTAAATTGCAACGGAAGAACAACAACAACAATACATAAAACATGATTGTACTTAAGTTACAAGTAAATTATTACAAGGACACTAAAAGCATGTAATATTTCTTTTATTTATCTTCTCTTTTTATATATTAACAAGAATACTTAAAAATCAGATGTTTGTATGACATTTAAAAATACATACATATAAAGTTTGTATTGGTTAAGTTAAAATTACATTTTAAATCATGTAGTATTAAAATTTAACATAATCGTGGTGATTAACAAATAAATGGAAATAAAAATAAATTCATTAAACTTATCGTTTATTCAAACCGCTACTCATTTTCGCAACATTTTTTGTATGCCTTTCATGCAATCTTTAGTAATTTAATCATTATGGATAAATTTTCTTTATGTTTTATTGACAGCTTTAGAAAATGATGACAAAGAAAAGTTGGCATAAATACTCTATTTCAGATAAATCAATGAGTCTATTTGTATAAGAGTGAAGGAAACAATGCATATATTGAATTCCAATAAGTCATTGACACTCCAATAGGTCGTTCGGGTAACAAAAAAAAAATATTTTTCTCCGAAATTTCCTTCTATGTTTATTGATTTTTCCAATTTTTTTTCAGTTTTACTTAGTAAGCTTATAATGACTATAGCAGATGTGGTATTCCTAATTTACAATTATAAATCTCAGTAATGTAATGCATGTATATATATTTCCATATGTATGTATGTATGTATGTATGTATGTATGTATGTATGTATGTATGTACGTATGTATGTATGTATGTATGTATGTATGTATGTATGTATGCATGTTAATTAAAAACACATTTGGTTAATTAAAAACACATTTGGTTGATTTCGATATATACTATACATATGTAAAGACAAGTTTATAACACTCTGTAAAACATAGAAAAGTCGATATGCATTTGAAACTTGAGCCAAATTGTAATAAGTCTGCAAACCCGTTTTTAATAATTAGCTCTTATATCCTTATAAAATGAATTCAAAGTTTAAAGAACTAACAATTTCAAACCAATATTTGAAGTCCTTAATATATTTCTTACATATATAGTTTTTTCATGTATGAAATTACCATTGCATGATGTAATAAATAAATATAT
>NC_060952.1:14957966-14984193 GCF_022045245.1 Lucilia cuprina
AAAAAAAAACCAAAGCATAAACGTATTTTTTCATAAAATTAAATGGATGTTTTTAATCCATTATAATAGCTTTGAAATAGTATTATTTAATATACTGAGTCCTATTAATATTATGTGTATATTTTTCTGACATTTATTTATAAAACTCTTAAGAATTAAAATTAATTAATAAAGGATTAACGCTTGAACGCATTCGATTGAAAATAATTTAATACTTTTGTTGAAAAGGATTTGTTTTGCAGTTGTTTATTAATTTAAATTCTTACAAATATAGGCAGAAACTAATGTATAAGAAAACAACTTAAGGCAATTAATATTTGTGTAAGAATTACTTATTTACTTACATATATTTTTCGAAAATTTAAATTTGTTTTTATATAAAATTATTGGAATGAATCTATTCAATTTTATGTCTTCTTAAGTAGTTTCAACTTAGCACATTTAAAATCCTTAAAATTTTTAAATATTTATAAATATGAAAAAATATGTTTATATTATATTCTGAATAATTTGTTTTCAAATTTTAACTTATTACATAGTTGTAAGCTTCATTTTCCATTTACAGTACTTAATACGTAATTTGCTGATTTATTTATTACTTATACGTTATGTTGTTCCTAATGTTAATATATCCTAACATTTTTAAAAAATAATTTATTATATAAATATGTGTTTTTTTGTAAAAAGCTTTTTAAAAACTTAAACAACAACTATTTTAATACTCTTTAAAATTACAAAGGTTTCCGAAATTAAATGATATAAAAAATATTTGCAAAAATAAAAGATTTTTCACCAAATATGCTTTTTATACATCAACTGACATAAAAATATGCTTTAATCTATTATAATAACCCAAACATGATGACATACTTCTGAATCCCCTAAAGGTTACAGCTAAGACTATGACAAAATACTTAAAAAGTTTCATAAAAAAATAATTTTAAAATGAAAATAAAAGCCTAATACATAAAAACATATCTGTACGTTTATTTCTGGAACTCATATATGTATATGAATATACATACATATGTATATAATATCAATACATGTGATTATACATTTTTTTATAAAACAAAACAAACAACATCTATGCGATAATGTAAATAATAAAAAAAATGTTCATAGACTTTTGCAGGAAACTCAAGAAAAAAAAAAAAACAATATGTAAAAACGTATATTGTGTCCTTGGTGTGATTTTTAATATTATTATGATTTATATTTTGTACATTAATATTATTTTAATACTTAAACATATTAAAATATACATACACATATATACACACACTGAATAGCAAACATTACACAGACATGAATATTTAAACAATTCCTACATAAACACATACACATACTCAAACATCAAGGACAATTGAACAAACGAAAGAAAAAACAAACACGATGAAAAAAGAGGCACTTGACAAAATAAAATTTCATTACAACCACATCACATACACAAGCAAAACAAACAAAAAAATACATGTGTACTCATGCGAATGTATGTTCTTCCTTTTTTAATTTTTTTTCGGGAAACAGTTTTTTAATGCTTTTAAAGAGTGGATTTTTAAGTAAAATGGATTTCCAAAAAACATTAACAAAATCATATACACATACTCAGTCATTATAATAGCACAAGTACTTATATACTTAAATGTGTATGTATATGTGGAATAATTTTATGTGTATTCTATACATACATATTTGTCCTTATGTAAAGCAACTTTTTTCATTAACAAAAAAATGAAAAACGAACAAGTTTTGTTTGCTTTTAATTTCCTTTATGTGACTCTAATTAAATTTAATTTTAATTTTGTGGGTAGTAGTATGTTGAAGAAGACCCACTTTTCATAAGTATTCAAATATTTTTTTTTTCTAAATTCTTGAAAAAAAGGTATATTCATATGCATTAGAGGCGTTCAAAAACAAATGTATTAACGGTGACTGCGGTTTCCATTCCACAAAAGTTTCGATAGAGAATTAGGTGTTTTTTTTTTTTTTTTTGCTTTAATATATCTATATATGCATATATATCCTCCTGTTAAACTAAACAAAATTAGTTTATTTTAAAATAAAATAAACAGCAAATTACGCCAATTTACACTGCTATTCCGAAACTATATTTTATATTTTTGAACTATATTCTGTATTCCTGGAATAATTTAATATTCCAACATTCACTCTTCTGTTCTCTATTGTGCATTAAGGAGAGGGGCGGATAAGTCGTATAATTTTAGGTCAATTTGAGGCTTTTTAAAAATTTTAAAGAAAACTTTTTTTGGAACTTGACTCACTTGGGAACAAAAAACATAATTGTTAAAGGCATTAAAATTTAGTGTATTGAAAAGAAAACTTGTTCAACATTTTGAAGAAAAATGTATAATATCATCAAACTACAATCAATTCAATTATACAAACGGCTAACACTAATTCATATTCTAAACTTGAGGTCGCTGGGGATATTTAGCACTACGTAAAGTATTTATTTATGTTAAATCCAAATAATATGTTTTAGTTATTAGGTGAATAACCTTTTTGTTGATTTTACGTTACAATTATAGCGTTTTTTATATGTATGCACATATTATTATGATTTACACTAATTTACATTTGTCGTGATATTTTTCATTTCCATTTTGATATGACACTTACATATGTATGTAAATATTTCATATTTAACAACTCAATTATAGTAAAATATTTAATGCAGACTTTAAGGGGATCAAATTTTTTAGCCATAACAACATATTCTGTTCTTTAAAATGAGTTGTTATTTATATTTACAAACAGAAGACTGGTTTACTTAAATTAGGAAATTTTACAAAATTCCACTGTTATTCCAAATTTTAATAACTTTTTGATGACACGCCAAAAATATTTAAAATATTTAAAAAAAATTTAATAAAATAAATAATCATATATGTACATATACAATATTTCACCAAAGTATTTTTTGTAAAAACAATTTATGAGGAAATTTTTAATTAATTTAATAGCAAACAGAAAACAAATCTTATAAATAGCATTAAAATAAAAATCCACCAAATTTGTATGTAATTTTCATCAACAAAATACTTAATAGCATTTTTTTAATCAAATAGATTTTGAAAATACAGACGACAACTATGTCAATGGTAAACAAATTTAAATGTAACAAAATATTAGCAACAATAAACAACAACAAAACAAATATTCTGAAATAAATGAAGCGTACAAATTAAATGAAGTGCAAATTACATGCCATAATGTTAAGTAAAAAATAGAAGATGAGTCAATACAAAGTGGCAGCATTTTAAAAAGATTAAAAAGCTGGTACCCAAATTACTGGATTTTTACCATGAAAATATTTGTATCTGCTTTTCAGTTTATTTTTTCTTCGTATTTCCTTAACGGATGGTGGTGAATGCTATCTGATTTAAAAAGAAGAAAAACATCTCAATACGCGATCTTAATCTGTGCTTTAAACGAATTGATACATATGTATGTACTTCATTGAAATCTTGTCTTGTGTA
This sequence comes from Lucilia cuprina, assembly GCF_022045245.1. NCBI lineage: Eukaryota > Metazoa > Arthropoda > Insecta > Diptera > Calliphoridae > Lucilia > Lucilia cuprina. The sequence continues at coordinate 14,961,470 of NC_060952.1, forward strand.
CAACAATATGTTTGTAAACGATTTATTCAATTGATTGATAAAGTGTATGCATGTATACATACTTATAACATACATACATGCAAAAGTAGACATCATTGCACAATAAATGTGTATGTATGTGTCAAAGATGACTTGAAGATTTTTATTTGAAGTGGTGGATGAAGAACATTGAGCAATTTAAAGGTGTCATTTCCAATAAAAACGAATTTGATTAATTTCTTACAAAAAACTTTTCTTTAGTAAAATTATTTTATGGATAATTTATCACAACTTTTTTTTTTAAATATAGCAAATTAAAAATTTTGTCAAAAATAAATTATATCACCTATATATTCTTGAAATAATATGTATATAATATTTTTTCACAGAAAAAATTAATCGAATATAAAATAAAATTTGTGTATTCAAAACTAATTTCAATAACTATTTCTAAATATACTAAATTTATGAAAAAACAAATTTATAGAAAAATTTCTCAATTTTCCATAAAACATTTTACATATTCAAGACTCTGGCTATTTCATGATTATAGTGTTTGAGTGTGGTATCATCTTGTCGTTTCCTAACAAGTATTCGATAAATATTTCTCTGAGTTTCTTGTAGTTGTTGTTTCAAATTTTTTTTTTATAAAAATATTTTTTCTTTAGCTGCTTTTTGGATCATGAATTTAACGTAACATATGGATTCAAGTGACAAATTGGCAGCGACAAGTGATGTTTATGCTGTTGTCGTATGTCACAGCGACAACTGTTGTTGACATTTAAGGAAATTTGTATACGTGTTTAATTTTTTTCTTCATGATTTTTAGCGTTTTTTTTTCTTGTAGTTGTCGTTGTTGTGCCTTTTATTCTAAATTTGAAAATATGTGTTTGTGTCTGTTATGGAATCCTTGTTTTGTATTTGGTGTAAACTAAACATGTTGAAAGTTAATCAATTACAGTCTCTTTTAAACATTTGTATAACAACTATAACCCATATGTACATATATACATTGTATATGTATGAGTTTTTCAGTTGACATTTTTCTTATTTTTATGAATGTATGTAAATAAAAATGATTCTTTGCACTTTATATTATTTAACTGTATTTTTCAAATATTTTTAACATAAAAAAGAGTTAAAATGTTAAAATAAGTTCATAATAAAAACAGGATGTGATTTTTATGAACAGAAAAATGTGTGTACAAAATGGGTGTGTATTTAAGAATGTATGTGAGTTTCCCTTTTCGCATACGTACATATATATGTATATATTTTGTAAGTGATGATAAATGTTTATTGACGTGTATAAATATTTCATGAGATAATTTGCTTTGATGAGGTTTTATGGTTAATGTAATATTTTTATTGACTTATAACTCTTTTCATTTTTTTGCCGCTACTGTTTTTTTTTTCTTCATTGTTTTTTTGTTTCATTTGTTTATGAGTTTGCTATTTTTATTATGTTTACGTTTCTGTATGTGGGTTGGTTTGTGTTTGTATCGTTTTTAAATAAAACCAAAATTTCTATAAAATAAAGATTCAAAGTCACGTTTTGTTATGTGCATATCCCTGTTTTTTGGAATTTTATAAATATTTTATTATAAAATTCCCTTATATAAAATCAAATATTTAAGTATAAAAATGTGTATGTGTGTGTGGGAAATAAGTAAAACTGGCAATATACAATTAAGAAGATGACATAAAATTGTTTTAAAATATAAAAGGATTATGTAAAAAAAGAATTGCGAAAATTGATTTAAAAATATTATTTTGGTCATAAACAGCTACAATGAGAAAGCTTTATAATAAATAAAATTGCTATAAATTAAAATAATTTTAATATATATCTTGATCAGCTTAATTTAAAATAAATAGAATCTAACAGTCCGACAATTTGTTTACTCAGAGACCAGAGTTCATAATCTGAATTATTTTTTAAAGTATTAATTGTAGTTTAAAAAGGACGTATGGACCCGACTAAATATACCATAAACTGTCACGTAAAGATGTTGTTATACCTTAAAGTGGATTTACAACCATTTTTATGTAAAAATATTAATAGACAATACAACAAATTCTTTAAATAATTCAAAGTTAACAGAAATAATTTTATTAATTCCAAAAGCATTATCTTAATAGTTAATAAAAAAATACGAGAAACATAATGTTTTACACTTATACAACACAATAATCGCATGTTGGTATTTTTCTCCAGCCGAAAAAAAAGACACACCTTTCAATGAAGATATATATGTACAAGTGTAAGTTTAAATATGTATAAAAAATTATACAAACTTATACAAAGATATAATAAACATTTACCTTTAAAATTATGATTTAAATAAAAATCAATATTTAAATAAAAAAAATAACGTAGTTGTTTCTATTTAATGGCCCAAACTAACCACAAACATTTTTAACACAAATAAAACTATAATAAAATTTATCATGCTAAATAGTCTAAATGCCTTTAAGCATTTAAATTAAAGTCTTAAAACTACAAACCTAATAAAATATGAAAAATACAGCTCCAAAATATAAGAATTAATAGTTAAACAACTTTATACAGATAATGATTGACTTGGCTGACACAAACGTCAGTCAGTCTCAGTTTCTAAAGCCAAAAAATTAGAGATAAACAATAAAAAAAACAACAAGCGGCAAATTACTTTTGTAAGAATATTATCATGACTTGTCTTCTCAATTCTCTACACTTTTAATCCAATTTTTGTTTTTAATTTTTTCTACTGGTTTTTTATTCATTTTTGCCTGACATTATCCACAGAGTACGAGTATGTTGTAGCCTTAAGCTTGTCAGCAATACTTTTTTTCATTTTATTTAAAATAAACCATAAAAACCACTACTCCACACAGCTGAGCTGGTTAGAATGCATGGATAGATGAATACGTTGGGTAGGTTAAGTTGGTTGTAGGTATTTTCGTATAAGTATGTATATTAATGATTATGAAAACCCCAAATGTGAACTAACCTTCTTAACCAATCAAACAAGCGGCAACACTCAACTCTTTTATACTTAAATTTGTTATATAGAAATATATGAAATGCATGAAGTCTGATGACTTAAAACAGAAACTGAAATTGTGTGTCTTAATGGGTGCGTTAATATTTCGTGCGGTTTGGCGTCAGTTTCTGTTTCTTAACTGTATGGCACTCTTACAGACAGCCAACACGGGCAACAATGTTTGATAAGTGCCGCTGTTGTTATTAAAAATATTTCGCCTTTTGGCATCCTTTTTTGCTACATTTCTTGTTGTTGGTTTGTTTATCTTTATTTTATTTTTTTCTAAAATTTTTGTTGGTTACTTCTCTTAAAGACATTTATATTTATAGACCATTTAATATAGAGTTGTTAGCTTTTTGGTTTTATTTTCTCTTAAGTTTCTGTCAATTAAGATAAAGTTTTGGAACAACATTTTCAACCACAATTATTGCTTAAGTCTATTAATGTTTATTTGAGGCAACAGTTGTTTGTATCGCAATTTTTTATTGCGTTAAAAAATTGATGAAGTTAGATTTGGAAGAAGGCCATTTTTGAAAGAGATGTGTATATATGTAATTTATACCATGGCTGGAAACGTGGACCGATATGCGTCATTTGAAATACCAAAAAAAACTTATCTTAAGATCATTTGTATGCAAAAGATTAGTAATCTAGCTCTTCCCTAGCACCCAAAAGGCAGACGTAACGTCTTAGAATTCAATAAGAAACCAGAATATACACTGAAAAGATCCATGCTTAATATATACGAAAAATGTCGTACATTGTACGAATCGTTCATTTTTTCCCACCACGAAATTCTTTCGTAATATATACAAAATTGTACGAATTATTTTAGTATAATGCAAAATATTTTTGAAAAAATTTATTTACATAAAATGAGAAAAGGGAATTTTGAATAAATATGGTAAAATTTACGAAATATTAATTTATTCAAACATTTTTGTTCATTTTAAAATAGGTTTTCTAATTTTAATTCAAAATTATTTTCCACACGAATTTTTAATTTTTTATAAAAATAATTCGTGAATAATATTATACTTTTTCTTAAATTTTATAAAAATGTTGTAGTTTTATTTAATCATAATATAATTAATATCATTATGTTTAATTTCGCTAAAATTTAAGAAAAAATATAACGAAAGGTTTTCGTACTTTCGTAAAAATAAAAAAGGGTTTTATTAAATAATATTTCGTATTATACACCAAATTTTTGTAAATATTACGAAAATAGAAGTTTTCGTACACATTTTGGTAGGTATTTAAACCGTTAAAACTTAAGCACACTATTCGATATAATTTTATAATCAAACTTCCATAAAGTCCATAGGTATGATGAAAGGATTTATATGGACGCAGTGACATTTTCTATATTATTATCCACATGAATTTTCATATTGTCCAATAACATGATAATACTTTTCATTGTTCTGCAATTTTTGTGGACTTGTTAACAAGTTATAAATCATCTTCTGTACACGTGGTAAACAAATTAATAATTTACACTTCATTGACAACATATTGCCTACCAACAAGTAACAACAAAATAAAATATTTATGATTTAAAGAACACTCTATACTAATTACTTCATTACCATGTACTAAATAATAAATTTACAATGTGTGTACATAATTGCAGTCATGGTGTCACTAATCCGACTTATGTGTAAGATTTTTTTATTTTTCTTTTAGAACTCTAATTGCCAATAAATTTAAAATGTTTTTCACCAAATTTTTGTTGCCAATAACATACATGAAAGAATTACTTTATTACTTTAAACAATTTGTCATAAGTTTTACCCATGTATGATAAATTTAATGTGTGTTCATATATTTTGCAAAAATATAAAAGAAAAAAGCAACGTGTCTTTAATGCGCTAACATTTGTTATAGTGTTAAATTTTCTTTTATGTCTTATTATTTGAATTTTACTAGGCGTAACAGCAGCTCAGAGGTATATTTATCTTCTGGTGGTTTTGTTATAAAAAACATTACATGTGGTATGTCAGTTTGCTCTATATTTTTCTTTAGAGGTAAATATGTATATAACTTTTATTTTTTCTGGATTTACTTTTTTGTCTAGAAATAAATATTATTACAATGTTTTTTCATCTTATCTTTTTATTTGAAAAAAAAAAACAAATATTTCTATGTATAGAAAACTGTCTACATTATATGAATCTTTAAATATTTTTTGGCTTTTTTCTATGAACAGCAGCCACAGTTGTCATATATTGACAACAAGGTATAAACGTTTCTTGTTGACATCATCCTAAGAGATTTTTATTTCGTTTTGTTTTATTTTATCTTCATCGTTTTTGTGTACGAAATATAACACATACTTACTTTGATTGTGTGACAAACGTCAGGCTGTAAAAAATATTAGTAAGACACAACAATCAAGATATTGGTTTTTATTATTATATATTTACTTATGCGACAGTGGGAATAGAGTATGTAGAAAATTAATAAAAAAAATCATAGAAATACCAAATTTTTGAGTGAGATTAGAAATTAGAAACTAAAATTCAAGACTATCTAAAAATAAACTTTTTTATTATATATAATATATTAAATAACAATTTCGCTGAAATGTTTTTTACGTTATTAAATTTTTTTAATATTAATAATTTTAATATACAATATTTCATTTTAGTTTTCCACAACTAATTTCTACCCGATTTTGTGATACTTTATTAAAATGTACATAATATGCATATTAAGTTTCCCGAGAATTTTCCTTTTTAAAAATCTCATGTAAGAATACCTCCAATCGTTGCGTGTTAATGCTTTTAGCTGATTACTGGAAAAATAATTGTAAAATTGTTTTATATTATTTTTGGTTTACAGAATAGCATTTAGCGGGATTTGCTTTGTATCGAAATTTAATAAATCTATGTAAAAATTTAAAACTTTTCTAAAAAAAAACAATTGTTTATGAAATATTGGAAAATTGGAAAACATTTATACTTAACATTACATTTACGTTTATAAATTTGAAGAAATTATATGTTAGAAAGGACTAAAGTTTAATTTTCATAAGAAACATCATTAGCTAATTTAATCTCCATAAAAACGGATCCGCTCTATGTATGTATATGGAAGTATTTCAAAACTTTTTTATACTATAGTGGGGAGTGAGGTCTTGTGCGTTTGAGTAAAAGTTTGTAACAAACAAAAATATTGATCCAATAAAGTACACAATCGTCTCAGAATCACTAGCTATGCCTTGTTTGAACGTTACGTTTCGTATTTCTTTTGGACGAAGGCTATTAGATACATTTGGTCAATTATATCGCCTAGACCCCATAAATTCATGTCTCCGAAATAGGGCTTTTTAGCTCATAATTATGTTAAATATTTTAGTATGTCAACAAAAATCGACAAAGCTTACTTAATTTATTTAATTCCTTAAATATTTTTCCATTTTTCCTACCAACTTAGATATATTAAAATTCCTCTACCAATCTAACTACTGTCTATTTATACAACTTATAAAGATAACAACAAATAAACTGGAAGGTAATATTAACAAAAAATATCAGTGGTTTAAAATCTTTTACAAAATATGTATTTCATACTTTAGTCAAGTCATGTAAGTAAGTATATAGGGCTTATTTTCCTCCACATCAAGTAAGTTAGACAGTATGTAACATTTGATATATAATTTCTTTATTTCAAATATTTTATCCCAAAATATAAATAAAAGATAGGAATACAAAACAGCCTACGGCTGCTGCCAGTGTTTAGTGTGTATAGAGTTTGAATTGAATACCACACAACACATTTCAATCATTTATGAAACAGACAAAATAAAACCACAAGATTTTCATTCAACTGAAACTGAATGGTAGGAAAAAGTGTTAAAAAAATACCAATGAATGAATGAGTGGTAACATATATTTGAATTATATGTAGTATGAGCAAGTGTGTCTTTATGGTGGGTATTTGTAGTTATGTACAAACAATATATGGCGGTGATATATGATGTAGCAATATTTTTCAGAATTAATGTCATACATACAAACAGGCTTATTCACACCATTAACACCAAAAAAACTCAAAAACAAACAAAACACTATTAAAGATGTTCAAAATATTTTAAATCTCTTTATTTTCTTATAGGCCGGGTATTATTAATATTTTATTGTTATTGTTAACATATTTATGTTATTTTGAAGAAACAAATATAAACAAACTATTAAAATCTGTCACATATTTAAATGCTTAAATCGTTGGAAATTTTAAAAACTAAAGATTTATATCTTAGAGATAAATAACTCAATTTTAATATTTTCTTTATATAAAAATATTGCTTTATTTGGCTTTTAATATTTTCTCTGAAATTCTAAGAAATGGTGAAATTTTATATTAAGTTTTCTTTTTTGGGGTTTTATATTTTTATTAAGTAATTTTGAAAAAATTCAGTAAGACTGAATGTGAACATTGTTGATAAACATCTTGTTGTGATTTTATTAAAAAATCTTGTTTTTATTTCTTCATTTTATTTGAAGGTTTCTTCGTATTACAAATATTCTTAAAATAAAGAAAGCAAAACTTTATAAGTATTATGAAATATTGTATTATAGTGAGAAAATTCTTGGGTTTTTTCATGAATATGTATACGTACATATTTATACATATACATTCATAGAAAAATAAATAAATGCATATGTCTAGCAAAGTCAATTAAAATTAAGTGAAACAATAATAAGAAATCGTTGAATTAATAAACTCTATTTTAAAAAGGAGTATGCAGTTCAAACCTAAGTTTATAAAGTATATAGGACAAAAATGAAAACTTTTCTATTATATAAATTCACATATATGTATATCAAAAAGAATTCAAAAACTAAGTGCTCAACCAAAAACATGAGTAACAAAACAAAAATAGTAAACCAATTAATTAAAAGTCATTTTATAACTGTTATTCTGGGTAATTTATTTTAAAAAATGAAAATAAACCACAATTCAATCACTTTGGTTATGTGGCCCAGTTATTTTCAGTCTCTGAATCCTAAGTAAAAAACTTAACAAAAATTGTCCATGTAATATCATTTTTCCATTTATTTCGATTAATACCCAATATACACAAAGTAATAATAAACCTGTGGAATTATGGGCAATTGGGTGTGTAACTACTGTTGAGTATAAAATATTTATTGCCGCGTCATTTTGTCTAAAACTTGTTGTTCTAGTTTTACTATTTCTATTGAAATCAGTAAAGACCGTTATTTTTATTTGAATGAAAATTAAAACGAATTATATACGCACTATTTTCCCCATTTCGCTTAACCATGTAGTCAGAATCGATTACACATACAATTTTTCCGTAATATTTATTTCTTAATTTCAAAATTTTGGTTTTAAATAGAAAGCCAAAAATAATAAAACATATGATTTTAAACATATGATTTTAATTTTGTATAAATTAGATATTTGTTAGATTTTATAATTAATTTTAAACCGATTCAAAATAATGTCTTATCTATTTTATTTATCTTGTTTGATTGTTGAAATCAGAACAATATAAATTTAATATTAGTATACATATAAATTAAAAATTTAATTGATGTCTAAGATGCTTAACAATTTTGCATACGTCTCATAAATATTTCATATTTATTATAAGCTGAAAATTTTTTATATAAAATACTTATAAAAAAAAAATGCAAAATAAATTTTTATACCACGAATATAAAAAAATATTAGACGCTAACTCGCCTGTGAGTAACACTACAGTTTAATATTATAAAGAAAAATATAAAATCATTATACAAATTATATTATATAAACTGAGTTGTAGCCATTTAGTAATTGTTAATGACCTTAAGCTGTTAATAATCTCAAATAATAACTAACACCATTATACTATTATTTTCGATGTAGGGTATTAAAACTTGTCTTAGGTATATCTAGATAAAAAAAGTAGTCTCTCAAACCTGTCGACCTGTTTGGCTACACTTAATTAATAATTAATTATTAAAGCTTTACTTCAGTTAACAGAAGCATTTGGCAGGCATTGTTTTTTATAATACTTTTTTTAAAAACGTATTTATTTTTTTTGTTTCTTAGCTAAAATTCATTAAAAGATTATTTAACAAAAAAATGTTTTAAACATGTTCTTTTATAAACTATTTTTTTTTTTTTGTTTTATAAAACAAATTTTTTGGTGTTTTTATAGTATTAATTATAAAAGTCTACTAACGAAAAAAATAAATAACAATAGAAAAAATAACAACATTCAAATTTAATGAATTTTTGTCTGGGTTAAAAAAGCCAAATTGAATTTAATGCAAAAAAATAATAAAGAGTAAATAAAAAAATAATTAAACTTGAATTAAAGGACAGGCTTACGGGTGTACCAGACTTTGATGTAAAAGATGTGAAATTAAAATATTATTTATTAATGTTAATGTTATGCATTTTTCTTTGTGCCAATAGGCAAAAATAAGTTCAATGAATTGTAAATGTTGAATTAATTTTCACTTAAAACGTTTTTAAGCATAACTTTCATGGTTTAGTATTGAAAATTTAACGACGATGAAAAGTTGATAGAACATTATACATATATATAACATAAGACTAATACAACTCAAAGTAACATTACTTATCTTAGAATCTTAAGAAATTCGTTATTTTTAGTTTTTAATATGGGATTGTTTTACGGACCCAGTAAAACTTTACATTGATGATTTAAGAAACTTTTTATTTTGCCTATACCCAAAATGTTTACTTAGCCGGTAAGTAGGCAAGGAATTTGTAAAAAAGTTGAAGTAGTTACTTTTTGGGTGAATAACTATTTGTTTTTTTTCTACGATGACCAAAAAATAAATTTGCTTATCCGACTTCTACGTATTTAAAATTGCCCTTTGTGTTTACTGGTCCATTCTCTTACTCAGCCGCTGATGGCCTATATTATACCTATATTGAAAATATTTTAAAACTACAAAGATCCTATAAAGTGACCCTAACGAGATAGGAACAAAAATCCTCCTTAAAATGAATAAGTCTGATGTTACAGTTACAGGACATTTAGACTAAGAACACTTTTTTTGCCATTGTCAAGTTTTTGTGCATATTATATCCAAATTTCTTGGGAGTGATACTCTTATGGATATGATATAACGTTGAAATTACTTCCTGCAAACTGAGTATCTGAGCATCGGACGTATTATCGTGAATACTATAAAAGATTTCTGTTTTACCAACATAACATTTTCCACGAAAAGGAGCGCAATGAATCCAATAATGATTATGTTGGCATGTATTTCTAGATTACTTTGGGTAATCTAGACTTTTTCATAAACCAATTTAGGTCATCTGAAGAGGAGAAAAAACATGATTAAAAGCAATTTATTTAAAATAATTTTATATTGTTTACAAAGACGTTTAATTAAAAAAATATATATGTAAAACTTGTACAACAGGCCCAATATAGGGATATATATAGTATTCGAATTTTATGTATATATGTATATTCTCCTTTCAAACTAATTAAAAATTAAATTTATGCACACCACTAGACATGGCTTCAAAAACCCTTCTAAATGATACCACATATTGCATATATTGAATAAGAAATACTGTAAAATTTAAAAAAATAACTCAAAATGGAATTTTTTGTAAGCGGTCCAGCTCACGACTAGAAATATTTTGGGAACATATAACAAAGATTATTTGAAGCTGTGTAAAATATTGAATTAAACATGATATTTTCTAGAAAATTGTCCAGCTCACGAATGGACAAAAATAAACAGAAACTATTTTGGGTAACATCATATTACATTACAGCATGGTAACTCAAGCACCATTGTTTGTGAGTCGGTAACTCAAGCACCATTGTTTGTGAGTCGGTCTAATGTACACATGTACATATATATTCCAATTTAAATGTTTTTACCTAAGTAAAATATATTTTAATATAACCTGTAACATTATTGTTTTGAATTGTAAAAAAAATACTGTTTAAATTTCAACTTACCTTTTTTAATTATTTTCTGTTGCCTTTTTTAAAACCCCAAGGGTGGAATTCAGGACGGACACTAAAACAACTGTCACTTAAAATTCAAACATACGTACATTAAACTTCATACGGAGTGATGGTCTAAATTGACAAATCCTCACTTATTTTATTGTACAGATGAACAGGAGTGATGGTCTAAATTGACAAATCCTCACTTATTTTATTGTACAGATGAACAAGATAATACCGAAAGAATAAAATTACGCTACGTTTTTTTAATTTTTTACTGGGAACATTTAAGTATTTTAGATTTAAACTAGACAATTTGCATTAATTTCATGAACATTAATGTAAACGTTGTAGTCTTATTTGTAGCTCTACACGTCTACACAGTAATAATGACAATGATGGAAAACAACAAATATTTTAAATATTTTCTTTTTGTATTTGAAAACAAACAATATATTTTCACACTAAATGTGTTGAACAGGAGTTAGATGTGATGGTGTTAGTGTATTATAAACATTTAGCGAAAACTGTATTTATTCATCATCATCGTCAGAATGATTATTATTGCTCGTACTATAGTCGTTATCAAAAGCACAGTTAAAACTCATTTACATTAAAGTACAATTTGTAAATGGCTTACAAAAAAACAAAACACACAGAAAATAGATGGAATTTATATTTTCAGGCTAAACTCAACTACTCTAGCGACACGATTCACGACCGTTTACAGATATTCTGTTATAATTTGTATCTTTTAGATGCTGAATAATAGTAGTAGCAGTCAGTGGAACTTTTATTTTCTACTTTTTTTTCAAACTAATGAATTAATTGGCAGTTGAAATGGGATTTTATTTTTTTTTTTTTGTTTGTTTCTTACTTTATTTTGTATTTAATTTTAATGTATTTGCATAATTTGTTGAGTTGTGTTGTTTTTATAAATGTATCTGTAAAGCTCTTTTTTACATAAAAAGATACATATTTCATTTATAGGTTTATTTGTTTTATATGTATATATTTTTTGTTAATTATGTTTAAATAATATTCACTTTAATTTATTTATTTACATACATATAATTTTTTGTAAATGTTTTCTTCATACTTTTACACAGTTAATTTTAAATATATTTTTTATATTTATTTTAACTATTTGTTTTATTTTATGTTTTTTTATTTCTGTATATGATCACACATAAATATGTATAATAAAATGGATTTGATATGTTTTTTTATATGTATATTTGAATAGTATTGGTAGACTTTAGACTTTTGCAGACTTAATTATTTATATTTAAACAGATTTTTTCTGAATAGCTTTTTTTATTTTGTTATATATATTTTTCACACTGATATGTTGTTTGCCGATTTTCTTTTTTGTTTATTATTTACTTTTATTAAATTAAGTTGTTATTCGTTGTGAATTTTGTTTTCCAATGAATCTGAAATAAGAAAAAAATATAATTTAATTAGCTTGCGATTTTTATGGTAATTTTAATATTTTTGAGAAACAAGTGTATTTAGTAAAAAATATTCAAATATATATTTGTTTACAAATAAAACAAATATTTATAAAGCATTTAATTGATGTACGAATACGAAGAAAAAATAATAACAAATTAAATATAATTGTACTCAATTGAATGTATTTTATTTATACGTATATTAATATTGAAAGTGTTTGTTTCAAAAAAATATTGTAAAAATAAGGTTTGTGCATTTAAAATTAATCTTAAATATTATTCTCTAAAATTACATATTATTTATAAACTATTTTAAGTATATCAAACTTGTGACAAGTTGATGTAATATGGTTTTGATATGTAAAAGAGAGTAATGGAAACATTTATTTCTTTGCTATACTATTAATATCTAATATTAAATAAAAATGTTAGTTAGTCGATATATCTATGTAACATGCTATAAAAGATTTAACTTTGTTAACTACAAAACATTTTAAATATCTCTACAGTCTGGAATGGTTTTCAAAAAAAAACATACTCAACTCATATCATCAAGCGGTAATAATTATTTAAGAAAAATTATTGTTGTAACAATATTTCCAGAAATATGTATAACATACATCACTATAACGAGGAAGATATTGGTTCTTTTAAAAGTATTTGGTTTGATTTCCGATTCAATAAAGCCATATTCTTCCTAGTACGCATTGTTAAGATCACAATTTTAATGATAATTTGATCAAATTTATGTACGATTAGTTGTATACATATATCGCAATAGTACAGAACAATTTGACAAACTAGCTTTCACGAAATAACTTTAAAGTTAATTATTATCACTAATATCGCGATTTAATTTACTAATAAAAATGTTTATCTATATTCATCTAACAAATTTTATATTGATCCGTCCATATGTGTCCCTAGCCCCATAGAAAGACTATTTTTGAGAAATTGTTGTTCATCGATAAGTTCTTATACACTACTACACTTTTGTAGAGAGGGCATATTGTAATGATGTATGTAACGTACAATAATATTGGTCCTGTACCCATCATAAGATATACCAATGAGTCGATTTAGCTATTAAAAAAATCGGTCCTTTATTTCACCTAGCCTCCATACAACTAAACCCGCCGAATAGGGCTTTAAAATTCATAATTATATTTAATATACTCGTATCTCGAGAAAAAGCCTCAAAAACAAGTTCTTTCTAGCCTTGATTACACTCATGAACTTTATAATTATAGGGCCTTATTTGACTCTAACCCATATAAAAAGGCCATTCAAATTTTGACTTAAATGATTACAAAGAGGGACTTAAATAAGTCAATACAAAATACAGTTATGTAGATTTTTTGTTACATACGTGATATTGTATCTCACATTAGACTGCTTTACGACACCACATAAATATTAATTATTTTTGTATTTGTGTAAAATGGAAGTAGCTCATTTTTACATAAGTCATTACTAATCTATATAAAAGTAATGAGTTCATTAAAAATAATGTTGATGTGTAAATCATAACAAAGTTTTTGCTGCGAATCTACTATGTATTTATTTCATAATAGTAAATCTTCATAATAATTCCATTTAAATTTAGTAGCCAATTTATTTAATTCCAGTTAATTGTTGAATAATATGTAAAGAATATAAAAACTATAATAACTAGTACTATTTGATTATAATGTATCACCTTATGCTTATTAATTTGTTTAAATTCAAAATGAACATAATAAAAGAGCTAAACATTATGTTTAAATTAAACACCCAATTTGAAAACTAAATAAATTTTTCTACTAATTATAAACTTAAACACATGGATTTTTTTTTAAATGTTAGTAAACTTCTAGCTGAAACTAATTAATTAGCTTTTAAGCATATGTATTTACCATATGAATATACTACATTAATTTGAATATAAACGAAAAGGAGATAAATATTTTCACGTGAAAAACATAATAGGCAACATTATATATAGAAACAGTGATGCCTGGGATGAAATAAAAAAAACATTAAAATTTTTAGTTCTAAGCCAAGTCTGTTATCAGTTGTATTATTAATTTTCCCACCTATTTATTGAATAAATAAATGTATTTAATCCGTCAAATATAAAAAATAATGAAAATTAAACTTAAAGCCGTGATACACGGTTGTCAGATCTTACAACGTTGTCAGTAAAATATTCAGAAAATTTCTAATAATCGTCTGAACTTACAAATTATCTTTTGCAACGTTGGTAGAAAAAGCATTACCTAAAATATTACAACAAAAATATATAAAAGTTCACTACTAAGTCATTCTTAAGAAGTAAATTTAATGTTCTCTTTTTGATAATTATTTGGAAGTGATATTGTAGTATTATAGAATAGAATTATAGAATATAACTACTATATTTGCTTCTGATTGTTATGACTGATATTTGCTAATTTTATACATTTTAGATAAATACAAAATTGTGGCAACTTTTACATCCCTGACCTACATAGAGGACATATTTAAAAAATAAGAAAACTACTTTTCAAGGTATACAATAAAAAGGCGGATGTTTTGGAAGGATAGTCAGAGGTAGTTTATATCAAGTTATTTAAATATTATTGTGGAACACCTAAACCAAACCAACCTACCTACCATCCGTCCCTCGAACCAACCAAAAAATTAACATGCATAACTGAACCAAGTCACATCCAACATACAACAAAAATAAATGACAAACAAAAACACATTTTTATTTTATTTTGTAGTATTTTTTCGGTTGCCGTTCTCGTTGTATATTGTGCGGTTAAAATTGCTCGTTCATTTGTATGGTACTTTATGGCAAACAAACAGACAGACAGCAAAAAAAATAAAACCAACCACACAAAATATATATTTTTACATGTAGAATTATATATATATTATATTTGGTATGACTAGATAGCAGATAGATAAATATGTAGTAGAAGGGACATGGTGGCTAACTAGGCGGGAAGAGCAGTAATAAATACAGGAGTAGTCATTCTGCCAGTCGTTTAGTGGGATGTACGGATGGTTGCTTGACTTTGTGTTAGGAATTGGATTAAAAACAAGGATATATACCGATGGCAATTATTTGTGTATATGTTTGAGTATTAGTGTGTTTACAAGTAAATTCCTATATATTTTTGTTTATATATTTTTGGGCATACACGTGGATGAGTTTTTGGTTGATTATTAGTTTTTTAGTAAGGCTTTCAGAAAACGTAATAAGTATGTATGTCTGTAAAAGTTTGTTGGCATGAACGTCAAAACTATGACTTGTATATACAACAAAAATTACAGCAACAAATATGACAGCAACGCTACATTTATTAGGTCTAAAATAATAGAGCATAACAAGTTGTGATGTTTTTTGTTAATATGTATATATTAGTTAATAAAATTTATTTAAAAGAATGTGTTCAATATTGAAGAGTAAGAATGTTTTTTTTTTCACCTTTTTAGTGATTTTCTATTTTCTTAATTAGTCCTTTCGAACTAATTCGAAGTATCTTTTCGTTTGTATATCCTTCCATTTCTAATTTCCTTAATATAATTGACCTATAAAGTAAATATATTCTGAATCTCTATATATACTGAAGTAGATTTATCTTATTTCAAAAAGTTCGATATTGAAGCCGGCAATACTGGTTCATCAATAAAAAATATGTAAGCAAAATATTTAATATTTTGCAGGAATACGAGAAAAAAATTTTAAGGGGCCTAAGATCCCTACAATAGATTGAAAATTTATATGTTCAAACAATTGCGTCAGAATTTTGAGCATAAACACACTAAAATTCTTAAATGAGCCAAATCAAAGCCAAACACAAAACATTTTTCAGAAAAATATAATATAAAAATTTCAGGAAAAGTTTGGTTACATCACAGAGTAATTACTATTTATTTAAAAATAAACATCAATATTTAATGTTATAAAATTCAATTTTAACATAACATTTTAAAATTTAATGTAAAGTTTGAGCTTTTCTTATTATTAGATTGCAATCCTCATATTTAAATTAATTTTTAATCAAATTGTTGACGGTAATAGTTTGCGCTTACATAAACACTTACTTTTCAATGACTTCAATTTTCACATTTTATTAAATCGATCTCAATCGATTTTTAAACACACACAGTTTTTCTATGTAAACGCACAATAAAGTAACTTTGCTTTGAAGTTGTGGTTATAACAGCAAAATAACGAACAAGAAGCCCAGTTTCGTAAGCAATTTTTTTGTTTTTAAAACAAAATAAGTTTTTAACTCCTTATTTAAGTAGTGATTTGTAAGCGAGAGTAGTAAGTACTTTCCTCCAATATTACCATCGTGTTAAAATAATAAGTTAAAATGCTAATAAGTAGTAGTGAAAAATATTGTACTAAATTTTAATATAAAATAAGAAAGCAAGAAAAAAAGCATACATTTTGTAAATATTTATTTCTACCTATATATCTCAATCTTGAAAATTTTAATCTATTTAGAAATATTAACACTGCTTTAACAATAATGTATTCAACAAACACACTTGACATTTAAATTAAAAAAAAATCAAATTACTTAAGAGGAATTTCCTTCAAAGCCCTGTTTTATTATAATATGTAGCTTTAGTCGTAAATTCAAATTATCCTGCCGACATAAAAAAGAAGTTACGAAAATAAACGATGTTCCAACAAAATAATGTAACGATTTCTTTCTTTAACTCAAAATACCTAAACACACACAGAATTTAGACTGTTAACTTAGCAGACATTTAGGCAGCCTACCTTACTGTCTGTTTTGATGGTTACAATAACAACAACCAAATCAACTTTTTAACGCAGTCAATAGTTGTTTTCACAATAAGGATATCAGCATGGAAAATATGTCCCAATGTTTTTGTTGTGGAAGTTGGTGGATTGTTGTACATAGTGTGGGGTTTTGTAGTGGTAAATTGTGGTTTAATTATTTAGAAACGTGGTATCTTTTATTTTCCGTTCAAAAGTTTCTAAAATTTTTGTTAGCTATTTTAGGTAGCAGTAGTTGAAGACAAAATAGAAATGGTGGCGTGAGCAAAGAAGTTGGTTTACAACTGTTTTATTCTAAATGGATATGTCAAAAACACTAATAAATATTATTTTGATTGATTTTGGGGAAGATATGATGTTTTGTATGCTTTGTTGGTTTTTTTATAAATCAATGTTATTAAAACTATTTCATAACTATTCATTTAAATTTTTTTGTTTTTTTTTTCGAACTTTTTCTAAAGTGTTTGATTTTTCTCAAAACAATACAGTTTTTGAAAACACTTTTTGTCTTATTTAAACTCTTAAAAATTTTAGTTTAACTTAAAGTCTTTTAAAAAGTAACGTTTTTAATGAGTTATACTCACGATTAGTTATTACAAAAATAACATTTCGTAGAAAACTACGTATAAGAAACCCAATTTTCGTTTTGGTTATAAGAACAAGAACATTTTACTCCTCTCAATAATTGTATATATAAAATATTAATATTTTGAAAAATTTGCTAAAATCAGTCTCTCAAAAAGCTCAAGATTAATTGACGATTCATCAACCAAATATTTTTACAGTTTTTGCTTAAATTTTGACGACAAACAAGAAACCATATCCGATAAGAATAAATAAATTTATTTATAAATAATGAACATGGATAAACATATTTTGTGTAGTCGTTGTAGTAGTAATAGTAGTAGTATTGGTATTAGTAATCACCTTTTATTTCTTGTTTTAAACAGTATGACTTGTTGTTGTAAACAAATGTTTTTGTGGTTGTTTATCTTTTAGTAGCTTTGAGCAGCTTATTCAAAAGATATTTTTTGATTTGTTTAAATTTTTTAATATTCCTCAATAAAAAATCTGGCAAAACTCAACATTTTGTTTTAAATTTTTCTTTATTTTAGTAGAATTTTAATTTTTTTTAACAAATCTTTTATAGTATTAACACTTGAGCTTTTGCACTATAATCGTTTTATTAAACGTATATACATTTGACTTTAAAATCGTTAAGCTCGTTTGCCTATACGTTTTTTGCACATTGTAATATTTTTTTGTTTTTACATTTCGTTAACCGTAATTACCGCAAATACTTCGTATAGATTTTTATTATCGTTTCTATTCTTTTTTTAATTTTTTTTCGGATTTTATCTTTTCTCACACGTCTTCAAACTTTTACTTCAAATATCTAACGAAAAAATAAAAAGCAAAAAGACGTTCCTTATCCGTCCTCAACGTGTTTACCGTATAGAGTTCGCGTATCTACTAAAATACCGAATTTCTATAAAATCACTTCGTTCGTTTGTTATGTTGGGGCAACTCTCTGCGTGTTGGTTTTCGTCATTCTGTGTGTTGTTGTTTTTAGTGTTTTACTTTTGGTTTGTTTATGTTGTTATTTTTCTTTTCATTATTTTTAGTGCATTGGTATTTAGTCGTCATTTTATTGAAGAGTTTCCAATAAGAAACTCCAAAATAAGATGCGCGCAGGCATGTTCTCTTAATAACTCTGTTAAATCTTAGAAATGCAGATACATATGCTCTTTGTTAGTGTTTTACTGAGTTGATAACAGTAAACTTGGTAATGTGTTGAGATAGCTGTTAAGTCTACACTAAGTTTAAGTTCTGTTAAAAATTATTTAAAATCGAATTCAATGCATAAAAAACAGAGCTAATGAAAAAAGTTAAGTAAATTTGGCTTAAAAATTTTTTTGCTTATGTTAATTTCTTTTTTTCCTCATTTTTATATTTTGTATAAAGTATTTTTGGTTTTGGAGGAAATTTTCCTTTTTCCCACCCATGGATCCGCGCCTGATTCCCATAAATAATAAAAATTACAAGTTTGTACGGGAATGAATTTTTAATTTATCATGGGCACTTTAAATAATATATCCAATAAAATATTTATTCTGAAAACTTTACTTCACCACCAAAAAATTTCATTACAACATAATATCTGTCAACTAAATATCAAAAGATATGAGTTTGTTAGCTTATACCTATTTGCAATGTTTATACATATTTGTGCAATGTCTTAAACTCTAAATAAAATTTATTATAAATGGATCAGAACCACTTTCTGAGTTTCTGTTCTGTAAAGCTTTTGCCATCGCTACTGGTAGCAATTTTCAAGATAATTAGATGGAGTGTGGTAGAATGTGGACATAAATAAATTTGAAATAGACTTAAATTATTCTACCAAAATTTATAAGGATAAGCTTATATTTACCCTAACCCACATATAGAAAATAATAAGTAAAGGTAAAAAAGCAAATTAAATGTTTTATTTTTTACAAAATTTTTTATATACTGACTGACTGTCGGACATACCCGACTATACATTCAGACTTGTTATTATGATATCTTCAGAAAACCTACAGATAAATTTCTTTATAAATTACAATTCTTAATATATGTATGTGTATATATGAAGCAATAAACAGTACACTGCCCAAGAACCAACTCCATAAATTGATAAAGAAAATACCTTAAATTTTTCTTCGAAATTCTGTTTACAAATATTTATTTATATCCTGTCAATTACATGAAGTAACATTAAATAATGTAAACAATTTACTTAACTAACCACCGAAAATTACTGTTATTTAAACAAAAATTTATATTAACATTTTATAACGTACAAATATTTAAATATTTGTACATTTCTGTAAATTATGTTATTTTCTTAACAGAACCAGTTTTTTTCCGAAACGAATGTTAAAGAAAAGTACGATATTACAATAAAATACTGTTAAACGTAGCTGACTTCAGAATATCGTAAAGTTGTTAAGATTTTTAACATTCTATTTTAATTTTTATATAAGAATCATTATTAATTTACTTTACATTTGTAGTGTTTACATATAAATAAATATATGCTTCAATGTAACTGAATATATGAACTTATTTTTATGTCTTTCTTGATTAAAAGATTTAGGTAAGTAAGACATATATACATGTATAGAATTTAGCTAAATTTGTCGAGTCAATAATGTCCTGCCATAGGATACGATAGTTCTTCAATCATGTGAATAAAGTATTTCTTAGTAGATTTGATTAACCAATTACAAATAAACGAGATTCCAAACCTTTAATTACTGTAACTGTGAAACTTTATTAGCTAATACTCAAAAATACATTTCTGCAAAACCTCATTAATTATAGTAATATATTAAACATTAAGTATTGCAGAATATATACAAATCTGTAATATTTGTATTGAAACTAGTAAGAAATTTATTAGCCATGACTTACATAAAAATAATAAAAAAATTTTGCAAAAAATCCATTATTTAATAACAATTATATACTTTCAAATATGCTCTGTTTGTATATACTTTTAAGAAGATTTAAAATTTAAAAAATATAAGGCTTTTTGTCAACCAATAACTACAATGCACAGCAATAATTTGAACTAAAATTAAAGAAAAACTTTTATAGGTCAATATGCAACGATTTCGATTTTTATCTGTTCTTATATTACTGTTAGAATCTGTAATAAAACAAACATATAACTCTCACAGCAAGTCTCTTTCTCTCTTAGAAAAATGTCACAGTTCTCTGTTAATACTCTTAAAATTAAAAAGTATCTCTTAAGATAATACCAAAAAAATCCTAGCAAAAAGAAAATAAGAAATCTTTTAGATTAAAAATTAAATTTGTTTAAAAAGAAATGAATAAAACAAACAACACCACAATGCTCTAGGAATATTCCCACAACAATGTGTGAATTATGACGGTGTTTGCCCAGGCAAAATACACTTGCATTCAACATACTTGAAGGTTGGGTTGCAACAAACTCATAGTAAAACGTTGATGTACCTGACTGAATTAAGTAGTACTAGTCAGCCAGCCTGCATAAACTACTTGCCACACATACATCAAGTAAACGCGTGCTTTTGATGTTGTTGTACTATTTTTGTTGCTTGTTTATAATATAAGGTTTTCATTGCCTAAGGATGACTTTAACACTAACTGTAAAGAAACGGCAGAAGCAACAAAAAACATATGCATATATGTATGAATGAAATGTTGTACGTATTTTTAAATGGCTTTGTGTGTCATTTAGATGTTGCTAAAGTGTTTAGGTTATTGTTTTGTTTAGTTTATTTTACTTGTGTCTGAGTACGTTTGTGAATGTTTATTTGATTCTATGTTGCCACAATATGATTTAACTTAATCCTCCATTGTTACTGTTGTAAAGAAGTGAAGAAAACACCAAATCAAAAGGAATAAAGAAAATATAATACGATTGTGGGACTAAAATACATATTAATAATGTGTAGCACTTGTTTAAAAAATATAACAAAATATTATTTTATGAATGACTTTAAATTTGTTACTTTTTCTCTAGGTCTTCCTTTAATTAAATAGTGAAAAAGTACTGCATGTTTTTGTTTGTCAGGTAGAATACATACACATATTTTTAGTAATACTTACATACAAGCATGTAGAATAGAGTGGCCCTGTTTTTATGGAGATTAAATAAATTACTTATGTTCTCATCGAAAATGAAACTTAAGTTCAAAATATTTGTTCTGAGGCCAATATTTGATGAGTTGGGTCAAAGGATAAATGAAAAGGGATTTTTTAAGTGGTTTATTTTTATATTATGCATAAAGGACTGTTATGAATTATTTTGATATAATATGAAAGCAAATCTTAGCTTTCAGAAAAATTTTTTCAGAATTTTAAAAAATTCCTCTTTTGACAAAGGTGTGTTAAAATCATAACTTGTATTTTTTATTTTTAGTCTTCCATTACGTAATTTCTACTTCAAAAACAAACTAAAAAATTGATATTTGTAGAAAGATTTTAAAAACACAAGTTTACAATAATTTTACTTACGACATAAAACACCTATAAAATTCTTTAATTTACAATTAAGAAACAAAATGCTAAAAAAAAACGGTTTAATTTGACCTTGTCACAAAGTATTAACAGTTTCATAGAAATAATCATAAATCTTTCAAGAGTTTTTCTGATGAAATATAAATGAAAATGGCTTAAGAAAAAAAATTCTCTACCAAAATATTTAGTCTAACCTCATTTAAGCCGAACAAAAAGTAAACATTAATTAAAAATTAAATGCTTTATTAAAAAATAATCCACATTTTTAACATACTCACTGGTGTAGGTTATCATGGGGTCGGCCATATCCAACTATACATGCATACTTGCTTTTTCTGTATTAAATTCTGGAAATATTTTAAAATCGGTAGTATATTTCATTAAAATATTTAATGAAAGGCTCTAATTTTTAACAATATAACTATAGTAAATAAAATAGTTTTCAA